>NW_027506875.1:1867308-1977308 GCF_052324685.1 Brachyhypopomus gauderio | reverse complement strand
GTTGCAAAAGTGAGTGACCTCCAATCACGGAGGGTTTGGCCGGGCTTGTCCAGACTGATTCGGTATTACAGGTGGTGCTGTGGCTTACGTGTGCGATACGCTCTGAAAAGAACAGCTACCCACCATTGACCATTTTACCCTCAAGACTACAGGAGCAGGAAGTTATTGCTCTACATGCGATTTACAAATGAGTAACAACTTGTATATTAAAAGGGATTTTGAGCGCTGAATTTTTCTGAGGTTTCTAAATGTCCGTGAGTGAGAGTGACCCGGTTCTGATCACACAGGAGCACGCAGACGGGTGACCCGGTTCTGAGCACGCAGGGCTGAGAGTCTCTTGGCTACGTTTCAGAACACTTCATTTCAGAAGACGGTGATCATTTCTTCCTCCTGTGGGTCCTCTTCTTTATTCTAAAGAATTAATAACACATTACATTATTTGCCTGGAGGAGCGGTGTGTAGCGGTTGGTCTGAGGGGGGGGGGGGTGTAGCGGTGGTTCGGGGGGGGGGGGGCAGTGGGTCTGGGGGGGGCGGTTGGTCTGGAGGGGCGTAGGGGTGCACGATATGGACTAGAATTGCGATGTGCGATAACGTTGTTGGATATCCCGATATCGATGTGAACCACGATAAATTAAGATTAAAATACAGAAATGTAGTGTCTCTCTGAACAGCAGCACGTTAATTTGTTTTGTTTTTTACTGTGTAATGAATCCAGAATAATTCCAAATATTTTGCAGGTTTATTCAACAATAGATTCAATCTAGGTTTATAATTTCACGAGTGAGCGACTCCGCACACCTCGTTAACCTCCGCGAACGGCGGAAGCGTTTAATCTTGCCGTGTCACATTCTTTGCAGTGTTGTCCGAAACGATATGTAGGCCTAGTAGTATAAAAAAAAACACCCCTCAAATACAGGGGAATGAACTTTTACCTGACCAATTTTAATGTTGCTTTGTGTTTCAGGTTTGAAAAGTGCTGGAATTTAGGCTAAAGTATTTGAAAAGGCTTGAAATTGTAACTACTTCGTTTCACAACAAATATCTGACTGAACAATTCTCTTGTATTACGTTAACAAATACGAGCCTCTTGTAATTCCAGGACGAAGATGTTAAGATTGGGCGTTTTGAAAATAAATATCCATTAAATAATGTGATAAAAAAAGCGAATTATTTCGAATCATTTAGAGTATATGTATAAATATTTAATTCAATAACGTGCTGGGAATTATTGAAATGGACCTTGAAAGTGACATACAAGTGCTTGAATTCCACCTTGTATAGGTGTATGAACCCTGCAAACATGACTGTTCTCATTGCGCCGAGACGCGGCGCGCGCGAACTTACAAAATTCGAGAGGTGCACGACCTCGTGAATCGACAGCGCGCGAGGCAATTGCACACGGGCGAAGCCACCGCGATTACGTTATTTTCGCCTCCCGGACCCTCGCGCCGCATCAAGTGTAAACCAGGCTTAAACCAAATCGCGTGTCTGATGAGCGTGTTCACCCCACTCCAGGGTTGCCAGGTCCTACAAAAGCTTTCCGCACAAAATCTGCGAGTGTGAACTGGAGACAAATTAAGTATTATATCGCGATCGATTCTTAGTGTTGACTTGTAACTTCCGCAGTAGCCCAACTCAAAAGTAGCCCAAAAAACCGCACCCCGCGGCCCCAGAATTTTTACCCGCGGCTGGATTTTCAAACAAGCCCAATTTGGCGTGAAAACCGAGAACCTGGCAACTCTGCCTCACTCTGCCTCTTGCCTACTTACGTCACGTGATCATAGTCTGCAGCGCGAATAGCTCCCTCTATTGCTGGACGAGGATAACGCAATTTGAGTTTGCTGTTATTCAAGGAGTTATCGTGGCTCTTTCGATGTGTTTATCATGAAACTTCACATCGCGATAACGATAAAAATACGATTAATCGTGCAGCCCTAGAGGGGCGGTGTGTAGCGGTTGGTCTGGGGGGGGGGGGGCGGTGTGTAGCGGTGGTTCTGGGGGGGCGGTTGGTCTGGAGGGGGCGGTGTTTAGTGGTTGGTCTGGAGGGGCGGTGGGTCTGGAGGGGGCGGTGTGTAGCGGTGGGTCTGATGGGGCGGTGGGTCGGTTGGTTTGGGGGGGTCGGTCTGATGAGGCGGTGTGTAGCGGTGGGTCTGGAGGGGTGGTGTGTAGTGGTTGGTCTGGGGGGGGCGGTCGGTCTGGAGGGTCGGTTGGTCTGGAGGGGCGGTGTGTAGCGGTGGGTCTGGTGGGCCGGTGTGTAGCGGTGGGTCTGGTGGGCCGGTGTGTAGCGGTGGGTCTGGTGGGCCGGTGTGTAGCGGTTGGTCTGGTGGGGCGGTGGGTCTGGTGGGGCGGTTGGTCTGGTGGGGCGGTTGGTCTGGTGGGCCGGTGTGTAGCGGTGGGTCTGGAGGGAGAGTTTTAGGTGCTCACCAGGAAGATGAGTGTGTGATGGATGATCAGCTCTTTGGTGAGTCGCACCATGTCCGTGTTCATGGCGAGCTCCTGGAACAGCGTTGGCACAAACACCACGGCCAGATTATGAGCCGTCATCCGGTTCTCCGGACTGTGCAGCTGGACTCTACCAGAACACACACACACATCCATCATGAACACTGATAACCTTTTTTTACCACTTAAATTTCAAGCCTGACCACAATCAAGCTGCATGTGCGTTCTGGATACAGTCAGTTCTGACCACTGTGTGTAAGAGGTGCAGGTGTCAACAGTCTGTTGAGGGATGTTTGGTCAGTGAAGCTGCTGTTTACATTTCATAGATGTGCAGCAGACGTGGTTCTGTTACACTGGTTCTGCAATACTGCACTGAAGGGCTCATATCTACTCACAGGCTCAATACCAGTATCAATACTTAGTCAATCTTTGAAGCTTCTGAGGTCCCCTGTTTAGTTTGGTTTTCACATGAAGCAACACCAGGATCACAGGTAATACTCTGCAGTCCTGTCTTCTGCTATCGGAGAAGCTGGATAATATTGAGAGTTTTTCTATATCTTACAAGTAGAGGTGACCACACAGAGCCGCTAGAGTAGCCCTGTTATCTAGCGGAAGGCGCTTCACCAGTCTGTGGTAATCCGGCAGTCGCTGGGTCTCTTGCGTGTGGGCTGAGGACACAGTAGGACATATGTTACTGTAACACTTTACCACTGTAACACTGCAGCTAGTCATTGTGCAACAACTGGCCAATCCGTCACTGACCTAGTGATCCCTGATACCGTGAAAGACCTAGGGTTAGGGTATGGTCTACTGTCCCTGCCACTCTGTGCCAGCATCTTTCGTCTTTATTCTTCACTGTATGTCCCATTTTCAAATGCTACCCACTTCTACCCACCTCTACTCACCTTCACCCACCTCTAACGAACAGTGTGTGTTGTGAATCGGAGGTTGTGATAGGCGCTCTACTGCATCAGTCTGGCGTATGTGATGTGGGTGTTTAGGGGCGTGGCCCCGTTGCTGTACCTGCTGCATGCACCCACTCATCCCTGTCTGTGAGGGGGATGAGCTGGAACCCCTTACGCAGGAGCTGCTTTAGTGCTCCAGCCACATCCAACACCTCCATCTCACTGGTGCCCAGAAAGGCCAGCATAGGAGAGGCGCGTAGCTCTTCCACCAGCTGGGAGACTTTAGTGACCATTCCGTTACGTCGGTACAGACCGTCCACCTTTAACCCTGAGACACACACACAGCATATTTACACAATTAAAATGGAGGTGTGATGAGTAACAGATCAGAATGATTTGTAGACCAGCTCCATGACTCACTGATATAGTTGCTGTATGCCTACTCTATAGAGTTAACTCTAACTCTGCTCTATAGAGTTAACCCCGCCCCTACTCTATAGGGTTAACTCTAACCCTACCCTATCGGGTTAACTCTAACTCTGCTCTATAGAGTTAACCCCGCCCCTACTCTATAGGGTTAACTCTAACTCTGCTCTATAGAGTTAACCCCGCCCCTACTCTATCTAGGGTTAACTCTAACCCTACCCTATCGGGTTAACCCCGACCCTACTCTATCGGGTTAACCCCGACCCTACCCTATCGGGTTAACCCCGACCCTACCCTATCGGGTTAACTCTGACCCTGCTCTATAGGCTTAACTCTGACCCTGCTCTATAGGGTTAACTCTGACCCTGCTCTATAGGGTTAACCCCGACCCTGCTCTATAGGGTTAACCCCGACCCTAATCTATAGGGTTAACCCCGACCCTAATCTATAGGGTTAACCCCGACCCTAATCTATAGGGTTAACCCCGACCCTACCCTATCGGGTTAACCCCGACCCTACCCTATAGGCTTAACTCTGACCCTGCTCTATAAGACAGCCCAGTCTACAGTAAACACTTTTACATACACACATGCTCAATCAGACTCCTGCCTCCCGTGTGAGCAGCTGAGCTGGTGTCTCACCATAGAGAGTGATGTGGGAGATGATACAGAGTGAGTGTGTGAGGTATCTCACCATACAGAGTGATGTGGGAGATGATACAGAGTGAGCGTGTGAGGTGTCTCACCATACAGAGTGATGTGGGAGATGATACAGAGTGAGCGTGTGAGCTGGTATCTCACCATAGAGAGTGATGTGGGAGATGATACAGAGTGAGCGTGTGAGGTGTCTCACCATACAGAGTGATGTGAGAAATGATACAGAGTGAGCATGTGAGCAGCTGAGCTGGTATCTCACCATAGAGAGTGATGTGGGAGATGATACAAAGTGAGCGTGTGAGGTGTATCACCATACAGAGTGATGTGGGAAATGATACAGAGTGAGCGTGTGAGCAGCTGAGCTGGTATCTCACCATAGAGAGTGATGTGGGAGATGATACAGAGTGAGCGTGTGAGGTGTCTCACCATACAGAGTGATATGGGAGATGATACAGAGTGAGCGTGTGAGGTGTCTCACCATAGAGAGTGATATGGGAGATGATACAGAGTGAGCGTGTGAGGTGTCTCACCATACAGAGTGATGTGGGAGATGATACAGAGTGAGCGTGTGAGGTGTCTCACCATACAGAGTGATGTGGGAGATGATACAGAGTGAGCGTGTGAGGTGTCTCACCATACAGAGTGATGTGGGAGATGCATCGCTCCACCTCCGGGGGCACGTTGCCACACATCCGGGCAGGAAGGCGGTACAGCGAGGGCTGCTGGCTCCTCCCACTGGAGGCGGCTCTATGCAGCAGGGCGTACCAGCTGCTGCAGCTATGCTCACGCTCAAACTGCAGGTAGAGTGGCCTGCAAGGACAGAGCGGTTACAACTGCATCCCTTACACACATACACACACACACCAAAGCGTAGTGTGTCCCTTACATACACACACTCATGTAAACCAGCTGAACCAGGCCTTTGTAACTGAAGGCGTTTTAAATAAGCAAATCACAATCAAATAGATCATGTTAAAATAATAATAATAGCAATAATACCAATAATAATAATGGTCCTACAGGGATCTCATCTCTAGCATTAACAGCGTTTGGTAAAAGCTTCAGAACAGATTCAGATGTGAGGGAGCAACTAACAGTGAGTGTGTGAATGTGTGCAGTGAGTGTGAGGAGTGAGTGTGTGTGTGTGTGTGTGTGTGGAGTGAATGTGTGCACTGCAGTGAGTGTGAGGAGTGAGTGTGTGCACTGCATTGAGGAGTGAATGTGTGCATTGCATTGAGTGTGCATTGAGGAGTGAATTGAGGAGTGAATGTGTGCATTGCATTGAGTGTGCATTGAGGAGTGAATGTGTGCATTGCATTGAGTGTGCATTGAGGAGTGTGCATTGCATTGAGTGTGCATTGAGGAGTGAATGTGTGCATTGCATTGAGTGTGCATTGAGGAGTGTGCATTGCATTGAGTGTGCATTGAGGAGTCAATCAGTCCCACCAGGATTTCGCGGGCCTTTTTTGTGATTGTTGCGGGCTAAAATGTTTGATGTTGCGGGTGTTTTTCAAAAAAATTGCGATGGAAGTTGCGGTGTGTTTTTGCTTTTTTATGAGTACATTACAATAGGGAGTAAATGTTGTATGGTTTCCTCTATTTAGTAGTCCATTTTAATTATCTATTTACCTATTTATTCAGGGTTGCCAACTTTTCAAGATCGCTTGAAGTGAGATTTGAATCTGGAGGGGGTGGCGAACATTAATTGTTGACGGGGGGGCGGGGTTAGCGAACGTAAGTTGTTACCCGGGCGGCCTGTAAAATGGACACAAATTAAGTATTATATCGAGATCGATCGCCAGTGGTTGGCGCCAGAGCGAACTAGTAACTCATAGATATGGATCAGAGATAAATAAACTTTATCTCAGTTTAAAGTTTAAACTTATAAACTTTATCTCAGACCCTCGCCACTTGCGTGCGCTGCAGTGACTTCGCGGGCTACCGTTGCATTGTGGGGAATGTAGTGTTTGTGCGTGCAAAACACCATCGGGCGGCTGTGGCCTGCGGGCCGGTTCTAATAGTAATTAAATATCATCCAGGGGGCCATAGATAATCAATTCGCGGGTCGGATCTGGACAGTTTATCCCCGCTTTCATGTAGTGTACCGGGATACTGCTTTTCCCGTTCTTTTTGCCGCGATCATGCTGCTTTCAGTCTGCTCCTCTTGAACGTATATACGGAAGTAAGGCGGGAGTTTGTCGACGTCACATCAATACGACATCAGTGATTGGTCAAATTTGCGGGAAAGTTGCGGTGATTGGCTGAAGTTGCAACACCGCCCTGAATTCGCGGGGTTTGCTTGAAGTTGCGTTGTAGTTGCAAATCGCAACATCGCGACTTTCTGGAGGGTCTGGTCAATGTGTGCATTGCATTGAGTGTGCATTGAGGAGTGAGCGTGTGCACTGCACTTACTTTCCTGCTGCGATAACTTCAATGATGTTCTCAGAAGCACGTAGACCTGCAAAATGATAAAATCATATTAATACAGTGACATCACCACCCAGTCATCAGCTTTGAAGCACCAGCACTGGACCTGTGTTCTCAAACACACATGTTGTTGAGTTGAGTTCACGCCTCAAACACACGTGCTGTTGAGTTGAGTTCACGCCTCAAACACACGTGTTGTTGAGTTGAGTTCACGCCTCAAACACACGTGTTGTTGAGTTGAGTTCACGCCTCAAACACACGTGTTGTTGAGTTGAGTTCACGCCTCACACACACGTGTTGTTGAGTTGAGTTCACGCCTCAAACACACGTGCTGTTGAGTTGAGTTCACGCCTCAAACACACGTGCTGTTGAGTTGAGTTCACGCCTCAAACACACGTGCTGTTGAGTTGAGTTCACGCCTCAAACACACGTGCTGTTGAGTTGAGTTCACGCGTCAAACACACGTGCTGTTGAGTTCACGCCTCAAACACACGTGCTGTTGAGTTCACGCCTCAAACACACGTGTTGTTGAGTTGAGTTCACGCCTCAAACACACGTGTTGAGTTGTGTCTGGTGTACCTCCTGTTTTACCACAGCATAACACGTGATTTCAACATAGCGATCCTTTAAAATAAACTGTAGCAGTGATGCAGTCTATAGACTCTAGATGGCCTACAGAGAGAAGCTCCTCACTGTAGTGGGTGTGTGGGCTGAGGGGCAGGGCCCTCTGCAGGTCGTGGGGCTGTGAGGGGTAGAACAGCAGCTCCCCCGGCCGGAGTGATGCCCACACGTCCACGTGATGCAGCTGCCCTCCCTCCAGCAGAGACAGTCTGGACACGGCCATCACTCCATCCAGCTCTTCAGCTGCCAGGGGCCCCGGCACCACCACCTGGAGGACCCATGAGGAAGAGCCGTGAGGAGTGTGTGTGTGTAGAGAGTGTAAAGAGTGTGAGGGTGTATAGACAGTGTATGGAGAGTGAGGGTGTGTAGAGTGTGTGTGTAGAGTGTGAGTGTGTGTAGAGCAGGGGTGCTCATTACGTCGATCGCGATCGACCGACGTGTCGGTCGATCGCGAAGGAATGTGCGTAGATCGCGTCACATAAAATAGTAGTAGATGAATCGCACATCTGCACTGACGGTTGTATTTTGATTGACATTCACGGTAGCCAATCTGCAATCCACTCAACAAATTACGTTCGCCACCCCCCCCCCCCCCCCCCCCCCCCCCCGCTCAACAAATTACGTTCGCCGCCATCCCGGTAGATCTTTCTGACTTGGTCATCTTATAAGTAGCTCGCAAGCTGAAAACTGTGGGCACCCCTGGTGTAGAGCATGTAAAGAGTGTGTGTAGAGAGCATGTAGAGTGTGAGTGTGTGTAGAGAGCATGTAGAGTGTAGTGTGTGTAGAATGTAGAGTGTGAGTAGAGTATGTAGAGCATGTGTAGAGTGTGAGTGTGTATAGAGTGCGTGTAGTGTGTGTAGAGTGTATGTAGATCATGTGTAGTGTGTAGAGCGTGAGTGTGTGTAGAGTGTGAGTGTGTGTAGAGCGTGTGTAGAGCGTGAGTGTGTGTAGAGCGTGAGTGTGTGTAGAGTGTCTCTGCTTTACTGGTTGGTTCATACCCTGATAATGTACAGCATGTGAGTGAGCAGAGAGTCTCGTGCATCTGAATTACACTTCAGACTGTCTGTCAGAGTGAGGACCTCAAACTCATGAGTGTTCCTGCAGCGCACACACACACACACACACACTTAATGTCTTTCATGTGCTTACTCACACATACCTATGTGGAGTGTAGCATATTTTGATCAAAAATCAACCTACATACAACCAGTATTGTCTATTCAATTCTGGAAACATGTGTTGACACACACAGCCCTCGTAGTAATCTCACCTTGTGGAGAGGTCAAATATGGAGATAACCTCCTTAAGGTCAAGTACATCACAAGCTGCAGAGTCGTTCTCCTGTGAGAACAAGAAACGCTCATCGTCCAGTTTCCCATGAAGCTCTTCCAGTCCTGTTCAGAACACACACACACACACACACACACACAGACAAGCACCAGACAACGAAAATGCATCATATGCATGTTAAACTATGAAATATACATAAACACACAACATCTAGTATTCCCCCCTGGGATCAGTAACAGTAAGTCAGTAAGTATGTATGAATGAATGTATGTATTTAACTAACACCTGTAAAAACAATAAAAACACCACAGAATCCTGCAGCAGGACAATCTCACCTGCCTGGTGTCGAGAGCTTTGTCGTCGCTGCTTGTCAAAGTCGGGCGTGTCTGTAAAACAACACACATCTATTAGCCAAGACTTAAATCAAGGTGGAGGACCACCAAAGAGCTCCAGATGTTTCATGACCAATTGAACCACCATGATGGCAGCATCACCCTTGAGCACTGTGGAAGGAGCAGAACATCCCAGGACCTTCTCACCTACAAACTCGTTGTGTCGGAGCAGCTCGGTCTGCAGCGCCTGGCCGGCGGTCTCTGCGAGGGTGATGGCTGAGGGGCAGTTGAGAACCTTCGCCCCCGAACACAGCAGAGACAGCGTCTCCTCTACGTCATCCCCAGTCACCACCTCACACAGCCTCTACACCCGCAACGGAACAGCCACACACACAGTTTCCTGTTGAACACACTGAACGGGAGAACAAGCGTGTGCGCGAGCTGCTCCAGGACCCACCTTGTTCAGCTGGGTCTGACTGTAGCTCAGAGGGTGCTGGCGACGGTACCGGCCCCTCTGGTATTTGGCACAGATGAAGTCTGTGCGCTGGTCTTGTGGTGCGTCTGGCAGGATCTGCTCTGCTGCTGGGACGTTGTGGCCCCAAACATTATTGGCTGCTTTGTTTCCATAGATCACGAAGAGCTGCAGAGAGCAAGTGCACACTTACTCTCTAACTCACACTTACTCTAACTCACACTCTCATTCACATTTACTCTCTAACTCACACTCACTCTCTAACTCAAACTCACTAACTCACACTCACTCACTCTAACTCACACTCACTCACTCTCTAACTCACACTCACTCACTAACTCTCACTCACTCACTCTCTAACTCACACTCACTCACTAACTCTCACTCACTCACTCTCTAACTCACACTCACTCTCTAACTCACACTCACTAACTCACACACTCTCACTCACTCTCTAACTCACACTCACTCACTCTCTAACTCACTCACATTTACTCTAACTCACACTCACTCTCTAACTCAAACTCACTCTCACTCACACTTACTCTAACTCACACTCACTCTCTAACTCACACTCACTCTCTAACTCACACTCACATTTACTCTCTAACTCACACTCACTCCTAACTCACACACTCACACACACACTCTAATTCACACTCACTCACATTTACTCTCTAACTCACACACACACTCACACTTACTCTCTAACTCACACTCTCACTCACACTTACTCTCTAACTCACACCAACACTAACTCACACTCAAACTCACACTCACATTTACTTTCTAACTCTCACTCACTCTAACTCACACACTCACACACACACTCACTCACTCTCTAACTCACACCCACATTTACTCTAACTCACACTCACTCTCTAACTCACACTCTCACTCACTTACTCTCTAACTCACACTTACTCTAACTCACTCTCTCACACTTACTCTCTAAATCACACTCTCACTCAAACACTCACACTGTCACACACACTCTCACTCGTACTCACTCTCTAACTCACACACACACTCTCACTCACTCACTCACTCTCTAACTCACACTAACATTTACTCTAACTCACACTCACATTTACTCTCTAACTCACACTCACTCTTAACTCACACACACACACTCACTCACTCTCTAACTCACACTAACATTTACTCTCTAACTCACACTCACTCTAACTCACACTCACTCTAACTCACACTCACTCTAACTCACACTCACTCTAACTCACACTCACTCTAACTCACACACACTCACACACACACTCTCACTCACATTTACTCTCTAACTTACACTCACTCTCTAACTCACACTCTCACTCACACTTACTCTCTAACTCACACTCTCACTTACTCTCTAACTCACACTCACTCTAACACTCACTCTAACTCACACTCACTCTCTAACTCACTCTCACTCACTCACTCTCTAACTCACACTCACATTTACTTCAACTCACACACACTCTCACTCACTCTCTAACTCACACTCACTCTAACTCACACTCACTGTCTAACTCACACTCACTGTCTAACTCACACTCACTCTCTAACTCACACTCTCACTCACTCTAACTCACACTCACACTTACTCTCTAACTCTCTCACACTTACTCTCTAACTCTCTCACACTTACTCTCTCACTCACACTCTCACACTCACTCATACTCACACTGTCACACACACTCACTCGTACTCAGGCCCGTTGACAGTCTTGCTAGGGCCCGGGACAAGAAAGTTTAATGTGCCCCCCCCTTCCCCCGGCGCACGTCATTTGAATTTCGTCATTTGACAATCCTTCTGTTAGGTCATATAGTATATAATATAGCCACACATCAAAGCTGTTTCTGACAGCTGACTGGTTTATATTTGACGCGTCGCGAGCGGCGCGAGGGTTCGCGCGAAAATGACGTAATCGCAGTGGCACCGCCCGTGTGCGAGTGCCTCGCGCGCTGTCCATTCGCGAGGTCGTGCACCTCTTGACTTTTGTAACTTCGCGCGCGACGTGCTTCAGCGCAATGAACAAAGTCATGTTTGCAGGGTTCATACACCTTTATAATGTGGAATTAAATCACTTGTACTTCACTTTAAAGGTCCATTTCAATAATTTCCAGCACGTTAAACTTAATAAAGTTAAATATTTATACATATACTCGAAATAATTCGCTTTTTATCACATTATTTATTGGTTGTTTATTTTCAAAACGCCCAATCTTAACGTCTTCACGAGAACTGTTCAGTCAGACAGCTATTTGTTGTGAAACGAAGTAGTTACAATTTCAAGCATTTTCAAGTACTTTAGCCTAAATTCCAGCACTTTTCAAACCTGGAACACAATGCAACATTAAAATTCGTCAGGTAAATGTTTTCCTTTCTTTTCTGCGCTCCAGATTTCTGTATTTACTTTAACTATCCACCACTGTATTTCCCGCTGTTGTGCGGGTACCAGCCGGTTACGGTCGGTGCTGGATCAAACCATTTTCAGTGGGATGCGGGGGTGTATGCACTTAATGGAAAATATGCAGATAGGTAAAAAAAACATATATATTTTAGCCATTGAGTTTATTTTGAGTACAGAATTTTATATTAATGAAAGATTTCAAGATTATTTAAAAATTATAGACTTTAAATAAAAAATAAATTGCTGGGCTCATTGATGGGCCCCCCTGGCCCTGGGGCCCGGGACAACAGACCCGGTTGTCCCCCCCTGTCGACGGGGCTGCTCGTACTCACACTCTAACTCACACTCACTTACACACACATACACTCACCCATTCTCACTCATACTCACACTCTCATTCACGCTCACACTCAAACTTACTCTCACACACATTCTCACTCACACTCTCAATCATACTTACACTCATACTCACACTCTCACTCACATCCCACAGCTCGTCCACACTCACAATGACACATCGCAGCACGTCCACACACACACTCATATTTGCAGCACCTAGCCGGTTCCATAACGTAATTTATCTCACTGTCTCTATCATTTGTGAATCAAATACCTATAATAATTTATATTAATCTATAATCATCTATTTGACAATTTGACATCATTAATGACAGCTGACACATTCTGAGGTTTTAGTTAGTGTCACTCTAAACATACCTGAATCAGAGGTTCTGTCCACACCTTACTGTCAAGTTTTAGACTGCGCACTTTGGACCTGTTAGAACTCAGAGAGCGATGGATTCCTGAAAAGAGACCGCATTAGACATCACGCAGGACCACATTAGACATCACGCAGGACCACATAAGACATCATGCAGGACCACATTAGACATCACGCAGGACCACATTAGACATCACGCAGGACCACATTAGACATCACGCAGGACCACATAAGACATCACGCAGGACCACATTAGACATCACGCAGGACCACATTAGACATCACGCAGGACCACATTAGACATCACGCAGGTCACATTAGACATCACGCAGGACCACATAAGACATCACGCAGGACCCACTCAGCCCCGCCCACTCACACGTCTCACAGATGACCAGCAGGTTAATGAGAGTTCACTCTGTTTTAGCCCCGCCCACTCACCTGCACACGCTTCACAGATGACCAGCAGCAGGTTAATGGAAGCCCACTCTGGGTTGGGGCTGCCGCAGTCACCACACACTTTGTTCCATGGACTGGCCCAAAGGCGCAGTGCCACCTGGCTGCAGGATAGGGCATTGCGGATCACCTTGTTCAGATAGTCCAGCCAGGCAGCCAGATCTCGTGAGGAGTCTGCTGAGAAGCTGAAATCGAGTGCAAAGGGGCAGTTAGAACAGCAGCTGGTTTGAAAAATCCTGGAGAAGTGTGTGTGCTCAGACTGACATCCCAGTACCAACTATCACTAAATCTATCACCATGATTATCACTATCACTTTCTCCATCAATATCACTATCACTTTCTCCATCAATATCACTAACACTATCACTTTCTCCATCAATATCACTAACACTATCACCATGATTATCACTAACACTATCACTTTCTCCATCAATATCACTAACAGTATCACCATAATTATCACTATCACTTTCTCCATCAATATCACTTACACTATTACCATGATTATCACTAATACTATCACTATCACTTTCTCCATCAATATCACTAACACTATCACTATGATTATCACTATCACATATCACTATCATTATTACTATTACTATCATTATCACTAAAACTATCTCCATCACTATCACCATGATTATCACTATCACTAACACTATCACCATCACCATGATTCACTGTCACTAACACAATCACTATCATATCACTATCACCATGATTATCACCATCACTAACACTATCAGAATCACTATCACCATGATTATCACTAACACTATCTCCATCACTAACACTGTCACTATCGTTATCACTATGATTATCACGATCACTAACTAACTCCCTATCAGGACAGAATGTTATTGCACTGGCCACACTCTATGTGGATGGATGACCCCTCCAAGATGTGACACACTGGTTATTCTAAAGGTTAAACTCGCATTCTCTCTCTTCCTACATCTTTCTATCTACCTGTCAATATATTAGATTGTTTATCTGCATGTCTACCCACCCTCCCATCCTTAATTCCCATCTAATAATCTCCTTCTCTCCTCTGTCCCACACACACACTCCCTCAACATCGCAGATAAACCACAGGTGAACCATCAGTTAATTACTAATCTCATGCACAGTCTCTTAACGAAGAGGTTTATGTTTGACTACATGTCTTCTCTGCCTTTTGCTTGTGTGATCATGCTGTAAAAGGCTCACTTAAATGCTCTATAAGGTGACCAGTCTAACATTGTGCAGAAAGACTCACTTAAATGTTGTATATGGTGTGATCCAGTTCAAACTGTGCAGAAAGACTCACTTAAATGTTCTATATGCTGTGATCAGGTTAAAACTGTGCAGAAAGACTCTCTTAAATGTTTTATATGGTGTAATCAGGTTAAAACTGCGCAGAAAGACTCACATGTTGTATATGGTGTGATCAGGTTCAAACTGTGCAGAAAGCCTCTCTTAAATGTTTTATATGGTGTGATCAGGTTCAAACTATGCAGGAAGACTCACTTAAATGTTCTATATGGTGTGATCAGGTTGAAGCTGTGGCGTCCAGTCTGCTTCACAGATGCCACATTCATGGACACGATGGTCATCCCCAGACCCAATGTAAAGTCCTATTACGCAAGATCAAAACAGCACGTTTGAGTTTTCCCTCATCAAAATATCGTCCACTATGCAGGCGTGAATGAGGACGTGTGCGTCTCACGTCTCTCTGCACCTCTTTGCTGCTGTAGATCCACAGGTTGTGTCCACAGATGGCGACGTACACCTTACTGCGCTGGTCCTTCATCGCCAGAGAGCCGTGTCGCTCAGGTGGTGCCGGCGGGTCTTGGCCTCTGGACGCATGTAGCGATGAAACCCAGCCTTCCTGCACAGCTGCAACCAGAGGGGGTGTGAGAACCAGGAACACGACGAGGACAGAGAGCAGAACACAGAGGAACCGCCGTCACCTTCGTTGTGAGCCATGAACTCAAAGTGCTTTTTGCGGAAATATATGGAGAATCGCCCTCTGTCCTGTGAACGCACACTGGAGATGCTCGAGACGTGGAAGACGTACTCTGTGAACTTGTCCTACGGTGAAAAAGTGGGAGTTTGCTGCCATCACAAAAGTGGGTTTGCATAATGTTGAATAATCTCAAGAAGAAGTAAGAGCCTCAGCGAGTTACCGAGCGCTTTTTCCACAGAGACATCACCTGACCATCAAAGGTGGCCCACAGAACATTGTGCCTAGAGATAACAGGGAGTAAAAACATATTACACTTGTGTAGTGTCCAGCATGTCCAAGCGGAGCAGCAGATTAACGGATTAACATCAGATTAACGTCAGATTAACGGATTAACATCAGATTAACGGATTAACGTCAGATTAACATCAGATTAACGGAGCGTCAGTTACTTGCGGCCCTTCCAGAAGTCCAGCCAGCTGGAGCGAGCCACGGCGCTCTCTCTGGGAGAGCTCCCCCTGCTGGCAGAGCCTGGTGCCGCTTGTTTTCTCCTGCTCACACGGATAGTGGCAGCACTAGAGCAAGATAGAAAACAGACACCTTCAAAGAAAACCACAGCAGGGACAGGATCACAGCAGGGACAGGATCACAGCAGGGACAGGACCACAGCAGGGACAGGACCACAACAGGGACAGGACCACAGCAGGGACAGGACCACAGCAGGGACAGGACCACAGCAGGGACAGGACCACAACATCACCACTGGGACATTTACAGAAATAAACAACATTCTGTTCAGCCATTTAAAAAATGCCACCCAAAGTGGACTAGTGGCACATATAGAAGATACATCTCTAAAAACAAATCACACCTCACCTCCCTGTTTTACAGTAGAAAATAATGTAATTAAGGAAACTTTAACTAGAATTGCATTAGAACTGTGTACTAGAACTGGTGTACTAGAACTCTACCAGAAGTATGTAGTGCCTATCTGGCCCTGGCACGCTGAGTCCTACCGTGGTTTCTTGGTTTTGGTCTGTATTGGCTGTGCTGACTGGGTGTCCTCAACACTCGCCTGAGGTACACTGAAAAAAAAACAACAATTTTGTAATTTAATTAAACATTTTATTGCATTATTATGCATGTTAAAGGTTCAGTCTACCAACAACATAATACAAAAGCAACTTAAAAATACTAACAGAAATGAGTTCTACCCACTTCCTGTCTACAGTGTCGTGGTGTTGGTCGGCAGGTGGAGCGGAGGGCTGGGGTGATTTGCAGGGTTGAGACACAGGACACTCATCACTTGAGGAGTCTGAGTTGCACTGGGTTTCAGTCCTCATCTCTTCATCCAGGGACGTCAGCGGGATGAGAGGGGGAGAGACGAACGTCTCAGATGTCCCACCGCTGAAGCTCATATCGACTGCTTATGAGGAACCAAAGGACAGATTGTAGAAAGCAGGAAGCAGAAAAACTCTTCCCCACGAAGAGCTCCAACTGAAGAACTCTTCCCCACGAAGAGCTCCAACTGAAGATCTCTTCCCCACGAAGAGCTCCAACTGAAGAACTCTTCCCCACGAAGAGCTCCAACTGAAGAACTCTTCCCCACGAAGAGCTCCAACTGAAGAACTCTTCCCCACGAAGAGCTCCAACTGAAGATCTCTTCCCCACGAAGAGCTCCAACTGAAGATCTCTTCCCCACGAAGAGCTCCAACTGAAGATCTCTTCCCCACGAAGAGCTCCAACTGAAGAACTCTTCCCCACGAAGAGCTCCAACTGAAGAACTCTTGGGGTCCACAGGGTCCATCAAACGCTCACAACAGAGGGCCGTCCCACTGAGGGCCATCCCACAGAGGGCCGTCCCACAGAGGGCCGTCCCACTGAGGGCCGTCCCACTGAGGGCCGTCCCACCGCCCTCACACCCACCAATGCACACAAGGAAGGAGTCAGCAGTGTAACCTAGCAACACAGCACCGTGAAACAGCTCCTGCTCACCTGGCGAAGCAGGCTGGTACAGTGAGGTCATGGGGTCAGATTCCAGGGTGCACGCACACACACACACACACACACACACACACACGTCTGCAGCTTTGGATAAGACCATCTGCCAAATTATGTAAATAATATTAATGTAGGCAAAAGTGGGTTTTCACAGGGAGAGTTTCTACAGAGAGAGAAATGCGTGCTGGTGTAGACACTCTATACACAGCAGAAACAGACATGATCCCGTCTGTGGTTTATGGAGGACACCTGATCAGACAGGAGGTGCAGTGTGTCACTACAGGAACCGTGTCCACTTCACACGGGAAGATGTTCAACACAACAAACCGGCCCATGCTGTGACATCACTTATCGTCTAACTTACAACACAGGCCTGACATCTTTCCTTGTCTCACATGACCTAACCCCCATGATGTCAGTCACCTGCCACTGTCTTGAATATGGCTGGAATGTCTCTTAGATTAGCGGTAAAATGTCAATGTTCGTTATCACAATGAGTGGAAACATTCTCAAGCACATCCATGTGAGCCATGTGGGTCATCTCACATACACCATCATACCATCAGAGCACCTGGACAGGTGCCTAGACTACACTGATTGTTAAAAAAAGGCAAATGAACCACACAACATAAACAGCAGTGTAAATTACACAGTGTATCTGGGGTCTGTATCACACCCACACAAACCACAAAGTGTATTTTGGGTCTGTATCACACCCACACGACCCACACAGTGTAACTGGGGTCTGTATCACACCCTCACAATCCACACAGTGTGTCTGGGGTCTGTATCACACCCACACAGTGTAACTGGGGTCTGCATCACCCCCACGACCCACACAGTGTATCTGGGGTCTGTATCACACCCACACAGTGTAACTGGGATCTGTATCACACCCCCACGACCCACACAATGTGTCTGGGGTCTGTTTCACACCCACACAGTGTAACTGGGGTCTGTATCACACCCACACAGTGTATCTGGGGTCTGTATCACACCCACACAGTGTGTCTGGGGTCTGTATCACACCCTCACATCCCACACAGTGTATCTCGGGTCTGTATCACACCCACACAGTGTAACTGGGGTCTGTATCACACCCTTACGATCCACACAGTGTGTCTGGGGTCTGTATCACACCCACACAGTGTGTCTGGGGTCTGTATCACACCCACAAAGTGTATCTGGGGTCTGTATCACACCCTCACGACCCACACAGTGTATCTGGGGTCTGTATCACACCCACAAAGTGTATCTGGGGTCTGTATCACACCCTCACGACCCACACAGTGTAACTGGGGTCTGTATCACACCCACACAGTGTGTCTGGGGTCCGTATCACACCCTCACGACCCACACAGTGTAACTGGGGTCTGTATCACACCCACACAGTGTGTCTGGGGTCTGTATCACATGCACACAGTGTGTCTGGGGTCTGTATCACACGCACACGACAGAAATGCTGTTTCTTCTATTTCGGATGCAGTAAGTCGTACATCTTACCTGAGCTGATCGTTCCAGGATTTCCACAGTTTGCCTCTGGTTTTTCTGCCTCACCATTACTACACACCAAACAGAAAGACCCTCCTTTAGATACACTGAGAAAAATTAGTCATACAAACACAGTGTTTAGGATGTTTGGGTTTGCCTCACTTCTGACACCTGCTCACCTTTCAGTGGAGGGGTTGACTGAGATCTTATATCTGGCCCGTGGCTTTGGAACTGGAGCAGACATGTCAGAACAGGAGGACGTGAAGATCTGTAGAGAAGTTAAAAAACAATGACAACTTCTTACATTTAGACTTACAGTTGCTTTAATGTGCAGAAATAAAATTACCTCACATGTAACTAGCCTGACTACAGGCTACAAATGAAAAACAAATAGCTAAAAAATAAAAGGGCAACTCAAACGGGGTCCTGCAGTGACAACGACAATGTAAAAACTAAATCAAGTTTCTTATTTTAAAAATCAGTACACACCTTACTTCTGGTCAAAGGTGACTTCCTCATCACATTTACTAAAATGCCACGGTATGGCAACACCAAAAAACAATTGAAACTCTTATAATCTCATTGATGAAGATAGAAAACACGACACAGTACATACCTGCTTAGAATAATAGACAAAATACGTCCGTCTTAATCGCTCATATGATAGTCGGATTTACAGTAGCCGATCCTCGGGGGAATTAAGACTGTGCTCGTATGTCATTGTGACTAAATCCAGTTTTGTTGTTTCGGATGAACCGGTCGGTCCACTTTGTTTTACCCGTTTCGCTGAGTGTTTTTTTGCTGACGGCTTGGGGTTGGTCTGCATTAAAAAAAAACACAACAGCTCCAGAGTGTAACCGGTAGGACTGTAGTTACCTGCCACAGAAACACAACTGTAGTGAAGGCGAAACCGTTAACATATGTGCGGCAGAACCTTCAATCATGGTATTGAGTAGTTTAGTAAGTTACTAAAGTTCAGAATGTTAATTAAAAATGGTAAAAACAAACATATTCTTTCCCCGTAAAACGTGATGTGAATCTGTGCGCTGAGACGAACAGCGCTCCGATGACGTCACGAGCCCGACTAAATGGCCTTTATTCGATTATAAGTGAGTTTGGAAGATTTTAACACCACGAATAATCGATCATCTCCACTGGCGCCCGCGTGTTTACAAAGCTCTTAAACTACAATTACTAAACATTTATGTCTATTTATGAGCAAAAAATATATAAAGCGGTCAGATACAGCGGGATTATTACAATGTACAGAGGGATTATTAAAATGTATTAAGTACCGTAAACCGTATTCAGCGTTCAATACGGAAAGAAACAGAGAGACAAATACTGTAGGTCCGGTTAATACAAATACAATAACACAATACGAGTTAGTACATTGTTCCCCGTTTAGCTACGTCGCAGGTCTTATTTCTGACCCCTAGTGGTTTGATCCTGCTATAGACATAATGTGAGATTTTCATACACTAAAAGTACGAAGTCATTATTTCTCTCTCTCTCTCTCTCTCTCTCTCTCTCTCTCTCTCTCTCTCTCTCACACTCACTTTCTCGGCTCTCCTACTTCCTGTGCTGGGGTGAATATAAGTTCATCTTAATGAGTTTCGAGCATCAGGATGCTAATGTACATTATAGTTTCAGACTATACACAACCAGTTTAAGATGTGATTATTGTAGAAGGATGGAAGGCATTATTGTTTATATTAACCTTTGATTTATTAATGAATTTTACTTGTTCATATTGAAGAAATTGATAACTATCAGAATGATTTGCAAAGATTTAACAACTCTTATGTGTATCCATGAACTGCATTTTACTCAGTCTATGAAAACAGAATAAAAAGAGCTACCATAAAAATACACTATTCTGTCAAATGTTTCTGACTAATAATAATGAATATGCTAAACAAAAATAATTTCAGGACAGTGTGGTTGATATATATATATCTGGGTCAGTAGTTCAATAAGTCAATAATTGGGTCAGGTTTTGTCTATTAGCAGTAAAGTACACAAACATCAAAAACGTACTGCTAACAAACACAAAATGACATTCTCAAAGGTAGCAGACCACAAAAATATCCTGACAGGGGTATAGACTGAGATCAAATTATTTGCACAGTTTGTGTTAGCTAACCAGTTTTGTGAAAACAGGACCACTGCTATGTTTGGGCAGCCAAACCCTTAGATTTACAGTGACACAAACAACTGTAAAAACCCCTGTGGCAATCTTTTTTCAGGTTAACCCACACCATCTGAACACAGTCCACCATGCAGTTGCCAATGCAGAGTCACTGATGTGTTGAGAGGGGTGGGATGACTAGCTGGACATAGTGATATTCACAGTGTTAGTTAGTAACTGCACACAGCACCAGTCCTTTCAAGAAGAGGCCAGGTTTGGGGATTAACACCAGTGCTTGGGATTATCACCAGTGCTTGGGGATTAGCACCAGTGCTTGGAATTATCACCAGTGTTTGGGATTAGCACCAGTGTTTGGGGATTAGCACCAGTGCTTGGAATTATCACCAGTGTTTGGGGATTAGCACCAGTGCTTGGGATTATGCCACAGTATACAGGGTTGCCAACTTTTGAAGATCGCTTGGAGTGAGATTTGAACCAGGAGGAGGTGGCGAGTGTAAATTGTTACCGGGGGGGTTGGTGAATGTAAATTGTTGAAGGGGGGGGGGGGGGGGCGTAAAATGGACACAAATTAACTATTATATCGCGATCTATGTATCGCCAGTGGTTGGCGCCAGAGCGAACTAGTAACTCATTGAATCATAGATATGGATCAGAGGTAAATAAACTAGCTTTTTTTTTCGGCGTGAGATATCGAAAGTGTGGCGTGAGAGCATGTGAAAACGGTCAAATGCGTGAGAGTTGGCAACCCTGCAGTATATGTGCAGACCGACACCATCCATTAGCACCAGTGGATTAGCACCAGTGCTTTGGATTATCACCAATGTTTGGGATTAGCACCAGGCCTTATTATTTGCACCAGGCCTTGAGATTAGCAGCTCTACCCTGTAACAAATCTGTACCGCTACACAAATGCTGATAAGAGTGTTTAAGGATTTGGCATCAAAGGATGGCATGCGGTCAGCAGCTTCGGAATCGTTGGCTGTCAGTATTAGATGGCAACACATCACCTGGATCCCACAAGGTAAGAAAAATCAAGGCCACCCAAAAAGAGCAGCCAGGACACAGATCACAAAGGAGCCTGGAGACACCTGGAGACAAGAAGACAGATGTCTGCAGATGCCTCCAGACTCAGGACCAAGGGACATGAGAGACCTGCAGATAGATAACGAGCCTTTAAGACAGTACTACCTAAAATAGTGACTGAGAGGTACAAGATATCTGTTCCTGGCTGAGAAACTGATCTGATCTGAGGAGCTGAGTAAAGGAGATGGTCTGATCTGATCTGATCTGAGGAGCTGGGTAAAGGAGCTGGTCTGATCTGGTCTGAGTAAAGGAGCTGGTCTGATCTGGTCTGATCAGTTGTACTGGATGTACTGGTTGGCATATGTAGCATTAATAGCTGGTATGTTCTGCTGAAACAGGACAATGGAGAAATGCATCATGTTCCTCTGTGGTTGAAGAGATTTGGAATTTAACAGAAGAATCTTCATGATATATCTTGTCACCTCAAACTGCAAATGTGATCTGATGTGAAAATTACAGCCCTGTGGACCAGGGTGCAGGGTGAGACTACAGGCCAGTCTCAGAAAATAGTCTCAGAGAACAGTCTCAGAGAAAAGTCAAACGAACTTCCTGTTCTTTTGCAGCCTGGTCCACCACCTCTGACTGTATGGCCTCATTCAGTGGCTGACAGCTTCGGCTTTTCCCCCTGCAAATGCAACATGATCCATGAATCAAAGCTCCTTCATCACTTTAGCAAGAACGGTAGGAGAAACTCATGGGAAAGAGAAAAATGAACACAGTCGGGTATACTGGAGTATTACTGGAACACAGACGGGTATACTGGAGCATTACTGGAACATAGACGGGTATACTGGAGTATTACTGGAACACAGTCGGGTATACTGGAGTATTACTGGAACACAGACGGGTATACTGGAGCATTACTGGAACACAGACGGGTATACTGGAGCATTACTGGAACACAGACGGGTATACTGGAGTATTACTGGAACACAGTCGGGTATACTTTGACTAAATAGAATTGGGCGTATCATTAATTTTGCCATGGGACCTAATGCAAAAAGTGTTTCTTGAAAGGTATGGGTCAGTTCCTGGTATATGAGATTAGGAGTCAGTTCCTGGTTTATGAGATTAAGGGTCAGTTCCTGGTTTATTAGATTAAGGGTCAGTTCCTGGTTTATGATATTAAGGGTCAGTTCCTGGTGTATGAGATTAAGGGTCAGTTCCTGGTTTATGAGATTAAGGGTCAGTTTCTGGTGTATGAGATTAAGGGTCAGTTCCTGGTGTATGAGATTAAGGGTCAGTTCCTGGTTTATGAGATTAAGGGTCAGTTCCTGGTTTATGAGATTAAGGGTAAATTCCTGGTGTATGAGATTAAGGGTCAGTTTCTGGTGTATTAGATTAAGGATCAGTAGTGTTGTGATCGTAGGGTAGGCAAAACGACACTGGAGAAGTGTGACCAGAGTAGTGGGAGGTAAATGACTGATACATCTCCACCCAGTCAGTGATTCATCTCCACCCAGTCAGTGATACATCTCCACCCAGTCAGTGATTCATCTCCACCCAGTCAGTGATACATCTCCACCCAGTCAGTGATTCATCTCCACCCAGTCAGTGATACATCTCCACCCAGTCAGTGATACATCTCCACCCAGTCAGTGATTCATCTCCACCCAGTCAGTGATACATCTCCACCCAGTCAGTGATTCATCTCCACCCAGTCAGTGATACATCTCCACCCAGTCAGTGATTCATCTCTGCTTACCACTTCTCCTCCACCTCTTGGATGGTGTCAGGCAGTGGGGTGCTGTGGGTTTCTGGCAGCAGAAAGGCAGTGACACCAGCCACCAGCGCAGATCCGCCATATACCACACTGGGCAGAGCGGGAAACACCTCGTCCAAGATGAGCACAGCTGGAGCGGCCATGGAGCCGACCCGGGCCATGGTGGAGCTGAAGCCCATCCCGGTCTGCCTGCACCAGCACCAACAGCCTCATTACGCACCATTACACCCCATTACCCCATTATCCCCATTACACCCCATTACATCCCATTACACCCCATTACGCCCTAATTACGCCCCAATTACGCACCATTACACTCCATTACACCCCATTATCCCCATTACACCCCATTACATCCCACTACACCCCATTATCCCCATTACACCCCATTACGCCCCATTACACCCCATTATCCCCATTACACCCCATTACATCCCATTATCCCCATTACACCCCGTTACATCCCACTACACCCCATTATCCCCACTACACCCCATTACATCCCACTACAACCCATTATCCCCATTACACCCCATTACATCCCACTACAACCCATTACGCCCTAATTACGCCCCAATTACGCCCCATTACACCCCATTACACCCCATTACATCCCACTACACCCCATTATCCCCATTACACCCCATTACATCCCACTACAACCCATTACGCCCCAATTACGCCCCAATTACGCACCATTACACTCCATTACTCCCCATTAACCCCATTACACCCATTACATCCCACTACAACCCATTACGCCCTAATTACGCCCCAATTACGCACCATTACACTCCATTACTCCCCATTAACCCCATTACACCCCATTATCCCCATTACACCCCATTACATCCCATTACAACCCATTACGCCCCAATTACGCACCATTACACTCCATTACTCCCCATTAACCCCATTACACCCATTACGCCCCATTACACCCCATTACACCCCATTACGCCCCATTACACCCCATTACCCCATTACACCCCATTACACCCCATTACCCCATTACACCCCATTACATCCTACTACAACCCATTACGCCCTAATTACGCCCCAATTATGCACCATTACACTCCATTACATTCCATTACGCCCCATTACACCCCATTACACCCCATAACCCCATTACACCCCACTATGTCCAATTACACCCCATTACCCCATTACACCCCTCTATGCCTATTTACACCCCACTACACCCCATTACATGCTAATACACCCCATTACAACCCCATTATGCCCCATACCACCCCACTACGCCCAATTACACACCATTACGCCCCATTACACCCCACTACGCCCAATTACACCCCATCTGATCTACTTATTATACTGGTTTTGTGCCTATAAATAATCAAGAATTATTACCTCTACTAATCAGCACCTGAGGCCCAGGTGAGACTGACCTGATGATGGTAGGGTAGAGCTCTCCAGTGAAGAGGTAGACACAGGTGAAGGAGGCGGAGGTGAAGCCCTTCCCAAGTACAGCGAGGGTCGTCCTTATGATCTGCATGTCTGTGTGAAACAGAGGAATAGCTTGGACAACTTTAAGACACATTTTGTAAATTAAATGTATATATTATTATTAAATAATGTAAAAATGACAACTTTAATGATGGGCATATATTATATTCGATAAAGTGCAGGCACGTCTTCTCATTATTATATCTTTGGTCTAACACATACATGACAACAACAACAGGTGGGTTGGGATTAGACTAATGTCTCCTTTACCATTAGGGACAAAAATGTTGGCGAATATCACAGACGATGATGCCAGGAGACACAGACCCTGGGTCATGCGCCGACCCAGGAAACTGAGCATCCCCAAGACGACCAGTTTAGCAGGTATATCCACTGCCCCAAATATGACCTGCATCAGGTAGATGTTCACACCAAACTTCTGCAGGTCCATGGCCAGACCATAATATGCAAAACTGGTTGAAAACCTGTTGAGAGGGAACAAATATTATTTCTAAATGTTTTTTTAAGTATTATTTGTCCATTATGAATGTGGTTTGAGGGTTCCTACCAGACCACCAAGAGGCACATGGAGATTCTCCTCATCGCTGGGGTCCGGAGCAGGTCATACGCTGTGTGAACTGTCCTCGGAGAGCGAACTTCTTTCTGCATATGGGACTGTAACACCTACACAGGAAAGATTTAGCTACTTCAGTTCAGATATTTTAGTTAATCTAACCCAGTTAGATCATTTGATTTGACCTACACCACATTGATTCTACATCTCCTGGCTATGTAAGATATTCATTCATGTGTTGGCTTCACAGCTGTGAGAAATAGTTTGGAATAATCTGGATTTCTTACTAATATCTTAATATGATCTGACTTTGTGGTTTTAAGTCCTACAAATAAATAAAGGCATTCTTATTAAACAAACAAATGAAACTGTCATGCAGCCGAACCCCAGGAACTCCGATTCCCAGAATGCTCTACTCCACCTAACTCCACTCCTCCCCTCATTACTAAGCACCACCTGCCTGTCATTATCAGACACCCATATATACCTGGACTTGTTCACTCAAATTGTGAGCATTGCCTGCACTTTCGATACTGTGTACTTGGCTTAGATTATAGCCTACTGTTTTTTTTTATCTGGACTGTTTTTTGTCTGAGTTTTAGTCTGTTTTTGTACTTTTGCTGACTCTCTGGTTTTGATGCCCTTGATTGACATGATTTTGATTCTCATTCTGGCCATTAAACCTTTACAGTTAATGGCCTGCATGCCTTTGACTTGTGATGTGCTGAAGACGTCACAAAAATATTTTACACCATATGTTTATTAATCAAATGAAAGCTTATTCTGGCTTTAATTTCAGGAAATGTAGTGATGTGTACTGGAGGGGAAAGGGGCAGGATAGAAACACAAGGTCCAGTTGAACGCTTTAATGGAACAAAGAAGTAAAACACATTGGAGCCACACACAAATGACCAATGAAGTGAAGTCCAGGTCAGTTCCCAGCAAATGCAAGTGCTTTTAAATACATCAATAACTTTGTCTGTCTCTCTTTCTGTCTACCAGATTATATTTAAAGGTTCTTTTTTCCAGTGGTTGACTATTTAAATTATACAATTAGAAACTGGGCCGGTCCTAGGAGGGCAATGTCACCCCAGATTTCCTTGCTGCCCCCCCCCCCCCCCCCCCAAGAAATGTTGTGTTGTCTTTATTTATTATAACTTGGATAAAGATCTCAGATCTCATGCTACAAATCATTCCTGCAAGAATCTATATAATTCCAAACGGTTCACCATGTCTTTCCCATTTGAAGTGATGTGTGAATTTGAAGTGATGTGTGAATTGTGGTCCTTACCTCCAAACTGAGCTTGTCTGCCATCTCAGCTCTGCCATTGATCCTGGCCACACGCTGTAGCTGCCGGAGGGCCTCCTCTGGCCTGTCCACCAGCAAGAGCCATCTGGCCGACTCTGAGTACCACCTCGGACACACATGCAGATATTTTACACACCAAGAGAACACACACACACACACACACACACACACATACACACACACACACACACACACACACATTTGAAACACACATGCCTGGTTTACATGTTTGTAATGTGAAAATGCAACATTCAAGTTTTTTGAATTAGTTATATGCATCATTCAGTATGACACAATGTTTCTAAGAGCTTCATATAATTTCAAATTAGCAGTTATACAACCCAGGTAATCTCACCCCAAAAATGCACTAAAACTCTCAAAAAGTCTCAAAACCAACTGTCCACCAGAATACTAACACAAGTTCCTTACCAGTAAAATCACCCAACCAAAAAGACACTAACGCCAGACAACACACTGCATTTACATTAAGAGCATCTTGTAATGTTATATAGACATAATCAGTTTGCATTGGCATGATCATTTGACTATAAGCACATAGAGGGTAACGCTTTGACTAGTGATTATACGAATGCAGCAGTTAGGCAGTGTTAGTTAGATTAACAGTTAAAATGTGTTAGTTAGGTTAGCAGATAGGTTGTGTTAGTTAGGTTAACAGTTAGGGTATCAGTTAGGTTGGGTTAGGTTAACACTTAGGCTGTGTTAGATCTGTTAACAGTTAGGTTGTGTAAGGTTAACAGTTGGGTTGTGTTTATTAGCTTAGTAGTTAGGCTATGTTAGGTATACCAACCAGGTTAGGGTTTAGGTCAGAATTAGGGTTAGGGTGAGGGTTAGGGTTTAGGTAAGAATTAGGGCTAGGGTGATTAGGGCACATGGTGATTTAATTCTCTCACCAGCTGTACAGGAAGATGATGAAGAATGGACTACAAACGGCCACATGTAGCTGACGCCAGTCCTTCAGGCTGTAGGCCACGCCCGCAAGGATCACCTGACCAAAGGTGAAGAAGAAGGACGAAATAGTGCCCACGAAGGTGCGGGACTTGGTGGGGATCCACTCCACCTCTGCAAACACACACACCTCACTTACTGAGAGGGTTAGCACACACACCTCTGCAAACACACACACACCTCACTTACTGAGAGTGAAAAATAAACAATAAGCTAAAAACTGAATGCATTTTTTCATTGTATTACTGTGAATGTAAATATTCAACTGGTTTAGTCTGGTAGTCCCTTTCTGCCTGCCTTAATCAGGTTTGGGTCTTGCCTGCACTTCAACACCAGAAGACACCATTAACAGCTGAGTAGCTCCAGACTAGACAGGCAGGTATTTAAGACCAGAATGAACATAACAGTGTGGATTACTGAGACACTCAAGTCTTTGAAGTCACTATCATTAATCAAATTATATAAATGTGTATTAATTTTATTATTATTATGTATTTGTTTGACTATTTAGTATAATTTACAGCTGTAATGCTGGAAGCATGTCAGAATATAGAGGCTCGCAGGACGTGAATGTGGTTTATTTAATAAATTGTTTGCGTCTAACAGTCCTGGGGTCAAAACCAGGGAGGCGGTAAAAGTACAAAAACAGGATCCAAATACATAATGAGAAACAGTGCATGCTGGGCAGTGACAGAGGGCATGCTGGGGATTGGAGTTCCTGGGGTCGAATCGCATGACAACAGCTACTCTAGCCAAATGATTAAATGAAGTTGTCACTCTGCATGTCTCCACAGACTCTAACCCCCAGAGTTCCTGGCGACACCTATTCAGATCCTCCTGCCCTCATCAATAACTCACACCTGTCCCTCATTATCCATCCCTATATAACAAGGGCTCCATCTCACACTCAGTGTGAAGTGTTGCTAACAACTGTTTGATAGCATGCTGAGAGCTATTTCTGCAGTGCACTCCTGGTTCAATCTGCTTTGTGTATGTGTTTACTCTCTGAGATTTAGCCCTTTGTGTTTCTGCCTGTTTCCTGTGTTCTTGACTTGTATTTGCTATCAGATTTGGATCTTGTATGTGCAGAGGTGTAAATTCCAGGTTCAGAAAGTAAAAGTCCTCACCAGGATTTTGCTCAAGCTTGCTTTAATTTCTAATTAGTGCAATACAGGTAAAATTAGTGGAATCAACACAATCAAGGAAGCCTGAGCAAAATCCTGGTGAGGACTTTTACTTTCTGAACCTGGAATTGACACCTCTGTGTATGTGTGCCTTTGCTGACCCCCGACACTTACTGAGAGAGACCGAGTTGAGGATGACCCAGGACACTTACTGAGAGAGACGGAGTTGAGGATGACCCAGGACACTTACTGAGAGAGACGGAGTTGAGGATGACCCAGGACACTTACTGAGAGAGACGGAGTTGAGGATGACCCAGGACACTTACTGAGAGAGACGGAGTTGAGGATGACCCAGGACACTTACTGAGAGAGACGGAGTTGAGGATGACCCAGGACACTTACTGAGAGAGACGGAGTTGAGGATGACCCAGGGCACTTACTGAGAGAGACGGAGTTGAGGATGACCCCGGACACTTACTGAGAGAGACGGAGTTGAGGATGACCCAGGACACTTACTGAGAGAGACGGAGTTGAGGATGACCCCGGACACTTACTGAGAGAGACGGAGTTGAGGATGACCCCGGACACTTACTGAGAGAGACGGAGTTGAGGATGACCCAGGACACTTACTGAGAGAGACGGAGTTGAGGATGACCCAGGACACTTACTGAGAGAGACGGAGTTGAGGATGACCCCGGACACTTACTGAGAGAGACCGAGTTGAGGATGACCCCAGACACTTACTGAGAGAGACGGAGTTGAGGATGACCCAGGACACTTACTGAGAGAGACGGAGTTGAGGATGACCCAGGACACTTACTGAGAGAGACGGAGTTGAGGATGACCCAGGACACTTACTGAGAGAGACGGAGTTGAGGATGACCCAGGACACTTACTGAGAGAGACGGAGTTGAGGATGACCCAGGACACTTACTGAGAGAGACGGAGTTGAGGATGACCCAGGACACTTACTGAGAGAGACGGAGTTGAGGATGACCCCGGACACTTACTGAGAGAGACGGAGTTGAGGATGACCCCGGACACTTACTGAGAGAGACGGAGTTGAGGATGACCCCCGACACTTACTGAGAGAGACCGAGTTGAAGATGACCCAGGACACTTACTGAGAGAGACCGAGTTGAGGATGACCCAGGACACTTACTGAGAGAGACGGAGTTGAGGATGACCCCGGACACTGCCATGCCCGTCAGGAAGCGAAAAATGCTGTAGGCCAGGTAAGACGGGGATAAAGCCGTGAAGGTGCCCAGCAGAGCCAGCTGGAAATATGACCAAAGCAGCATGGCCTTCCTTCCAAACCTGAGGACAGAGAGAGAGACAGCAGATGGCGAGGAGAAAGAGAGACAGGATAGAGAGAGACAGGTGAGAGAGGAGAAAGAGAGACAGGTGAGAGAGGAGAGAGTGGTTTTTTAATTGATTATTTTCATGTATTCATTTATTCCTACAAATTATTACATATAATAATTTCTAAAAAAATGTGACTTCAAATAACCCTAACCCTAACTTCAAGTGGTATTCTGTTTATTAGTTATTTTCAATTTATGTATTATATTTTCAATGATAAATGTATTCAACCAACTTGTAATGTACAGCTTTGGTAAAATATATTTTACGTGTCTTGCCAATAAAGCTAATTTGAATTTAATTGAGTAGAGATAACCACGAGCTCATAACCTGAGGAGAGCACTAATACTGAAGCTTTACTGATACTGAAGACCTGATCCCAGAACAGTGGCACAGGTATATACTACATAGTGCTTTAGATGGTGAAAGACTTCTTTGACATGTTGCAATTTCCTACATTTGTTTTGTGGAAGCAACATTTCATAAATAACATAAATGTTATTTGAAATTGTGACAAGTTGATGTGAATATAAAAAATATATATGTTCATAGTTTTGAAGCTAAGTTTGATTCTCCATACAATATACTGTATGAAGACTGACATGTTGTGTGTGGTTTTAGGTAACGTATTACAACGTTTTAGCAACATTATAAAACTAATGACTGGGTACTGTGGGCGAGGCTACAGAGAGTGTGTGTTCCCACCTGTCGGAAAGTCCGCCAAACAGAATTGCACCTGTCAGCACGCCGCCCATGTAGATGGTCTGGCAGAGCTGTTTGAGTGGCCGGAGATTGCACACCAAATCCCACTATCAGAACAGACACCATTTTAGTGGGGCGCTCTCTAAAAACGCCAGCATTGACCACATGGAGGTTTGTTTTTGCTGAGACTCTTCCTGCCTCTGAATGAAGCCTGTGCAATATGTGTCCAGGAGAACATATAATTATTTCACTTTGTTCTAAGAAACATGTTATATACTGTTATAACAACAGTAAAACACTTCTGTCATAACTATAATAGAACTGTCCATTATAACTAAACTCTGTTTTAATTACTGTAGAACATTTTGGTGGTCTTTAGTAGTCTGGAGAGTCTTTAGTAGTCTGGAAGATCTTTAGTAGTCTGGAGAGTCTTTAGCAGTTTGGATGATGACACAGTTGTACCAAACCAAAGTATGTTTTAAAACACTTAACAATAATACTAATACCTCAGAGACAATGAAACTAACTCTGCTTGTTTCCTGAAAGTTGTCAGGTGTGTCATTACAATTCAAACTCAGAGAAATGATTCCAGGACATGACGCTCAGAACACAATGACAGCACAATTCTCCCACACCCTGCACCTTATACACCTCACCCCAAACCACAACATGAACTTTGTCAGGTCTGCTGGTATTCTGAAAATTTATCTTTTGTCTGATGGAAATACACTACTCAATGCTCCAATATAAAAACAGTGAGATCAGAGTGCAAAATCTTACAAAAGAGGAAAAGAGTGGGCAGGTCACTGTGTTTGGGGCTGGGACTGTGTTTGGGTTTCTCGTCTTTGGCTGAATACATTTTGGATTTTCAGTAAATCATGCAAAATAAGCATAATTTAAAAAACAAAAAATATAATAATTTAAAATATAAAAAAAAATTAAGCCTAATTGATGACTAGACATTTGTTGTTTGCTTATCTTGTTCAAACACCATATTATATTCTCACTGTAGAAAATTTATTTGTTTTGAGAAGACAGCTGTCTCAGTGGGAGGTCTCACTCTGGGTCTGTTACATCTGGGTTGGTACCTCATAGTGGGTGATGAAATACTCCATGGGCTCGTGGTGGGAGATGGAATATACCACAGGGTTCATGTTGCGGGGGTGTAATGTCATTAAGGCTGTGTTCTTCTTCCCTTTAGCTGCTAAGCCTTGAAAACAATCTTTGTTGTGAAACAAGGATACTGATCCTGAGTTTACTTTATTTTATTTTACTTTTTATTTTTAGAAATATTTAGTATGCCGTTTTATCTAGCCTTACAGTGCCCCCGTGTGGCCATGGCGGAGAATGACCATGGTCCAGTTGTGATGTGTACTATCACCATGGTCCAGTTGTGATGTGTACTATCACCAGAGCCGGAGTGGCTAATCGGGAGATTCGGGAGGATTCCCGATGGGCCGGCTCATGTCAGTCTCTAGTTTGGGCCGATTGGGAGGGAAAAATAATATTGGGCAGTATTTGGGCATATAACTCCCGGGCTGAAAAAGTGTCCCACTCCGGCCCTGACTATCACCATGGTCCAGTTGTGATGTGTACTATCACCATGGTCCAGTTGTGATGTGTACTATCATCATGGTCCAGTTGTGAGGTGTACTATCACCATGGTCCAGTTGTGATGTGTACTATCAACATGGGCCTAAAGTGTTTTCTTCACACAGAGAGTTGAACCCTGTTAACGCATTGTTTGAATTAAACGCATTAAAACTCAAACCTGCAATTTCTTCCTCTGATTAATTTACTATAATTAAATGTGCCATGATCTCAGTTAAATAACCAAGAACCAGAGAGAAAAAGTACTTTTCCTGGCAATGGAAATGGGGGCAAATATTTCTGCAAAAAATTGTTCTTATTGAAATGAAATTGTACACTTGGAATAAATTGAAAGAATATCGTATATTGTATTAGATTTTAATCTCACCTCATTTTTTTTATATTCACAATGTCAGGATGAAATAGAATCAATTCTTACATCACATCTGATGAACATGTCCTTCAGTTTACTGTCTGAAACTGGAATTTACTTTAAGGATTAAGAAGCTGTGCATAAACAGCTAAACGATTTGCAAGCTGGGATTAAGTAACTACCACTGTCCACTAGTCATACACATTATAGCTCTGGTTATAACCTACACGATATTATACCACTGGTCATAGTCACGATATTATACCACTGGTTATAGTCTATACGATATTGATCCTTATGAGTCAACGTGGTCCATAACCTGAAACAATATTTTACACTGCTAAATATTTTACACTACTAAACAACCACTTAACACTTTCAGTATTTCCTAATCTGATAACTTTAATATCTCTGCCTGCACATATTAGTGACAACGGTGCTTACAATCGTGACAATATCCATATTATTAACAAGGCCCCGCGGAGCGACATTTGACTACGTGCTACAACAGTGACCATTTTCAGCAGCAGGGCGTATTATATATTATGTAATTAATATTACATATTGACTATTACATATTAATTGTATAGAAGAATATATATTACCAAAAACCTTTCATAATTATTTATAAATACCCCTAAATATTTCATGTTAATAATAATCTAAAATGTCTGTACATTCTGCAAATGACAGAAATCAAATTACTATTTAAATTTATCACTATTCATTGTATATTAATTAGCATGTTATCTCCTTTGATATTATGATGTAATTTGATTAACAATGAAATTAAGTTACAGATTTGTAAATGTTCCGCTCTGCCTTAAGTCTTAAAGTACAGTGGATGCTGCGTCAGATTACCAGTGACAGAAACATTTGGAAATAGTTTTCCAAATTAGGTCAGAGATTAAAGACCTCATGACAAAATAATCCTTCCATCACACACTTACTTCAGTCACTATTGTTGAGAGAAAATCCGTCTTTTCGTACGTCCATCCTTCAACACAGGTCGTCGTCTGAAGTTCAGTCAGATTGGTGTGCTCCTCATTATGACTTGTGTTTCCACCAAGAAGATGCCACTGCACGTGAACATATCTGGTGCACTTTGACAGTGCAGAATTCTCCAGAGGAATGAATGCAGGGAGAAGAGAATCTGCACTGTGTTCAGCCACAGATGTGTTAGTAGCAGCTGCCAGAGCTGTAATATTTGGTATATTACAATAATGTCTCGGAACCCCTGCAGTGAAATTATTGAGTAAATTCTGACTGGCCATAAGAAGACCTGGGATTGAGAGCAGAGCCACGTGGATCATCTGGAAACGTCCGAACCCGCCGGCTTCGTTTAGGAGGTCAGTAAAGCCCATATCGGACCGCAGTACAGTGTCGTTCACAAAACCACTCCACGTGCACTTTTCCTGTGTACCATTGGAAATGTGAGACAAATTTCACACCTTGTGAAGCCCTCAACGCCCCTTCTTTCAAGCTGTTTCAACATCACTTAAAAACAAATAATCGGTGAGACCCCTGCAATGATTAATTTTGGAGTTAATGTTTGTCAGACGGCCGGTGACATTCCACACTTTCAATAGAAACATCTGGTCGATGTTTCTGAAAAAATGAAACTGCGGCTGGTTTAAGTCTCCAGATTTGTGAAATTATAAAACTTCAAATGAGGGACCCAAACTTATAGAAGTGTCAGATGAGCTGGTGGTGGCCTGACCGTAGGACTGACACCACCATCTGGGTTTTGTCCCTCATATTTGTCTCAAAGTGTGTAAATCTGAATCTCAAAGTCTGCAAACCCCTGCTGTGGAATTTCTGTAAACAGCTTGTTGCAAGAAAAGTTGGGAGTAATCAAATCTGTAACAGGACTCAAAGCAGAGGCAGCATTCAGAACAGACAGTGACACCAGTGGACACTGTGAGTGAACCTGAGAATGCGTTTCAAAAGAGAGTGCACAGAAAAGCAATTATTAATGAACTCACTGGCACATCCAAAGTCTGATCTCTGGTTTCTAAGCTTAAATGTTCTATATTACGCCTGTCAGCAAAAGTTTGCAAAAATGAGACACATATAAACTGGTCATTACATCTAAAGTTAATGGTAAAGTTAACCTTTGTTATGAGTCTATGATGTAAACATGACCTCGAACCTGTTGAACACAGGCAAATGGGAAAAGCGGGTTGTGTTGTCCAGGGAGATCTTGAACAAGTCTTACGGTTTCTGCTGTTGCTGCTATAATGACTGAACTACTGCGCTCCCTCCCATCACCTGACACTCAGGTGTATCTCAGTATGTCTGGCTGACATCACTTCCTGGATGACAGCCCACCACTTGATGATCAGCCCCAGCAAGACAAACCGTTCCAGGTATCTCAGATCCTCACAGGACTTCACTATTTCCTTTGAGGACCCCCGGGTCATTCTGACTGCACACAGCCTTCATATAACTCTGGATGACCAATTTCTTTCCTGAAACTCCAAGCTTTACAGCTGAAACTCTCCAGTCTTCATCTAGTGTTTGTGGTCTTTGTCTATAGACCATCCGGCTTCAGTTTTACTTCACAAACTGTTAAGAAGCTGTAAACACAACTACAAAATGCACGTCATTAGCATACTCAGGCCTGTAGATGTAAAATACCACATGTATTCTCTTATCTGCACATACAATAGGACTCTGGACTTACCAGGTTTATAGTGTTTGCATGTTGTACAGAGAGACATCTACACTAGTTATGCAACCTGCCACACCATATTAACCTCTTCAGCATATCAGTAAGCAGTATGTTTCATAAACATTACTGAAACCCAATAAAATACATTTAAAACCTTTACTAAAGGGTCAAGGTGTTGACCTTTTTGGTCAGGATCCGAGTGACGTACAGCACCTAATCGGTACCCCCCCCCCCCCCCCTTCACCCTGTGGGGGGGTGAGTTTGTGATCATTATGGGCTGGATGGTCAGTATGTCAGATTATGGTCTTTATTGTGCTCTTGGGTTCTTCACGCCATTTAATAAGAATTAAGACTTTTACCTGTTTCATGAGCAGCAATCATTCTATGTCAGGTACGCTTCAAGTGGTCACTACTTTTGTGTAAAACAATGAATCTGTCTTGTAATGTAATACATCACCACGAGTTCCCACACGGGTTTCAAGGACGTATTATCATCATGGCATTTGCCCCTGGTGCACTAACAATGTGGTGGGGCAGGTAGAACCAGCCAACTGGCACGTCCAGCTTTTTACAACAAGGAAGTTACTACGGACTACCTGAGATTACCTTCCTCATGTAAAGGACGGTCAGTTATTCACCTATTTTGCGTAATAAATGTACGTCTTCTGTACAACATGGTCTTATCTCAGGTATTGTTTAGATTGGTTTGCAAACGCGCTGCTGATATCCGGGAGTAACATTAGTAACGCTAGTGCCGTCGGTACTTTTTAAAGCCGTTTAATACGCGGTCCACTCGGAGTAGTGAACTTCCTCCTGGTGTTTATAGAGTATCAGTACAGTTCTGCAGAATGAGGCGACCCGCGGACCTTCGCCTGCTGGCGCTGATGGTGAGTGTCCACGTGGCCTGTGGGGTCACCGCTCCGTCTCAGCGTGAACGCGCAGTGAGCGCGGAGGAGCTCGCGAGGCTGCCCGCGCCGCACCACGTCCTCGCCAACGAAGGCGCGAGCGTCGTGATGGAGTGCAACGTGACCGGAGCTCGCGATGGTGTAGTGTGGTACAACTCGAAAGGACACCTGCTTCATGGAGGCGAGTAAGAGTGCCCAGACTTCCTAGGACGCTCTAAGACAGGGTTGTAAGGTGCAAAATAATTAAGAACAGCTTAACTTGGGAAATCATATGCAAACTACATAACTGTAATTTTCCTTTTGCTTATGTTTTGCGTTAGTACAATAGTTGTATCATTTAAACGAGTACAGATTAATCCACTTAACATAACGTAAGTTATACCTGGAATTATAATGTAGGCCATTGGTATTTGGTGGTATTTAAGTATTTATGTAGTACCTACAGTTCTGGTTCATCACCTAAATATGCCTGATTAACAGAAGAACATTGATCCTGAGCTCTGTCTAATACTGAGATGATACCTAGTTCAGAGGAGATGTTCTCCTAGTTCAGAGATGTTCTGCTTGGTCCTGAACACGTTCATACCAGGCACAGCTCTGCCCCACCTGCAGATCTGGAGATAAATATATTGCATATTTCTATAAATACAGTCTATGTTCTTTTCGATTGTATTGCACTATTCTAGATAAATCCAGATCTCTACCTGATCACAGATGCTGCTTCTCTGGAGCTCTTGAGTATCACTGATGAAACATTACGTGTCCTTCACTGTCCAGGTAGCAAATGGCAGATACTGGAGAAGAACAGTCTGAATATAACATCAGTTTCCTTCGAGGACAGGGGAAGATATACGTGTATCACGTCAGGCTTGGCGGGCATCTCAAACTACACAGTTACACTCAGAGTAAGCTACACCCACAGTGGCTTGGGCCTCTACTACGTTGTCGTGTGTCTCGTGGCCTTCACCATCACCCTCATCCTCAACATCACTCGCCTGTGCATGGTCAGTGGGCACCTGCGTGACACGGAGCGCGCCCTCAACGAGTTCTTCCGCACGGAGGGGGCGGAGAAGCTGCAGAAAGCCTTTGAGGTGGCTAAGCGCATCCCGATCGTCACGTCCACTAAGACTCTGGAGCTGGCCAAGGTCACCCACTTCAAGACCATGGAGTTCGCACGACACGTGGAGGAGCTGGCACGCAGCGTCCCGCTGCCGCCCCGCGTCCTCAACTGCAGGACGTTTGTGGAAGAGCTGCAGAGTGTGGAGCAGGACGCAAGGCACACCGGTGCTAGAGAGGCTGACTGCACAGTCCCCCTACAGTAGAGAGGCTGAAACACTCTCTCAATGTCCCAGACTGATATGTAGGTTCAAAATATTAGTTTGTTGACATTTTCTTTGAAGTATGTTGCTATAAACTTCCCAAATGATTGTTATTACAATATTTGGCTCTATATTGCCATGAAGAAAACAAACTGCATATAATTACTTACTTTACTACAGTATAGAGTACTGTGTAGTTCTCATGGCAACACCCTCTTGTGCTTGTGTTGGTCTTCCTGGTTTTAGTTGTGCTTCTGTGTTTTGCATTGTGTCTGTCCCCCACGTGTCTGTCTCCCACTTGTCTGTCCCCCACTTGTCTGTCCCTGACGTGTCTGTCCCCCACGTGTCTGTGCCCGACGTGTCTGTGCCCGACGTGTCTGTCCCCCACGTGTCTGTCTCCCACGTGTCTGTCCCCCACTTGTCTGTCCCCGACGTGTCGTTTCCACCTGTTCTTATTTTGCTCTGTTAGTTCATGTATTTAAACCCTGTGTTTGCTGTACTCGTGGTTACGAGTGCTTTATGCTTTAGATGCTTCCTTTGTTCAGCTAATGTAAAGTAAAGTAAAGTTAATGTGCCATATTTTGTCAGTTGTGATTTTTACACCGCAATCTAAATTTGTCCTCCGCTTTTAACCCATCTGTGCAGTTAGAACACACACACACACTAGTGATTACTAGGGGGCTGTGGATCACATGTGCCCAAAGCGGTGGGCAGCCCTAGCCCCGTGCCTGGGGAGCAGTTGGGGTTAGGTGCCTTGCTCAAGGGCACCTCAGTCATGGCCTCAGGTCTGGGAATCGAACCCACGGCCCTCCGGTCACAAGACCAGTTCCCTAACACCAGGCCATGACTGCCCCAGTCAAACATTATGAATTAATGTTTAATTCATATTAAATCTCTCACATCTTCCCAGTCCATTATCTCTACAAGCAGTTCAGTTCTGAGAGGGAAAACGATTGGCTTGCTAGAATTCTCCCTTGCTCTCCATTGGCTGCTAGGTGGTCAGCTGACTGCTGTAGCTACAGTAGATAGGACATGTGTGTGGTGTTAGACTGACGTCAGTAAGGTCATATAAAAGCTCTTAGATATGTAGGGTGAGTTTGGTGTAAGCCTGGATGTATTTTTAAGTCAATCAATCAATCAATCAAATTTTATTTATATAGCGCTTTTTACAACAGTTGTTGTCACAAAGCAGCTTTACAAGTGCCGAGTCCTAGCCCCCAGTGGGCAAGCCAAAAAGGCTAACTGGTTCCCATAACTTTGAAAGTCACTCTGGATAAGAGTGTCTGCTAAATGCCCAAAATGTAAATGTAGATTTGTTTAAGAATGTGTTTATCTCATTTCTCCCTGATAGTAAAGGGTGCAGCTCAGCACCCCCTGGTGGTCAGGACTGCTTATAGCACAGCTCACACAGCCCAACCCCAATATAGTGATCATAATTACTTATAAAGAGTCAGTGCTCATTAATCCCTCCCATTGTAGGTTTAATCCACTGACTGCTGTGAACGGGCCAGCTGTCAGTTGTGGAAAGACATCGTGGCAGGTTGAAGAGACACAGGGGACACGACCCCAGTGGGCTGTGAGGAGACAGCAGCATCTGTGGTTTGTTCAACCAGGTGTATGAAGCCCATCCAGAGCTGTGATATGGAATATGACTCACAGGATGAGGCTACAGATGCAGGGAAGGGTGTGTGACTACCACAGACCAGCTAAACATAGAGGCAAGTAGGATGACAGGAGAAGGAAACAGTGTGTGTGTGTGTGTGTGTGTGTGTGTGTGTGTGTGTGTGTGTGTGAGTGCGTGTGTGTGTGAGTGTGTGTGTGTGTGTGTGTGAGTGTGTGTGTGTGTGTGTGTGTGTGTGTGTGTGTGTGTGTGTGTGTGTGTGTGTGTGTGTGCGCAGCTGGAAGAAGGTAATCGTTGAGAGGATTGAGGATTCATCAAATTCGACGAGGTGCTTTTGCTGAGGGCACACAGGGGCCTTTTTGAACCGTATTTAGTACAGAGTTGTTCACATCAGTGGGCTGCAGGTTAAACTCCACAGATGATAGTATATCAGCACCCATGTTGCTACAGAGGAGGGAAACAGGAAGCTGGACCAGACGTCAATCACAGGAACGATGGAGAGATGGAGGTGGCAAAAGAAAAAGATGTTGGACAGAATAAAGGTGAGAAGCTCAGGTGGACAAGGCATAAAGGTGAGGAGTGCAGTACTGGAAAAGGCATATAACCCAATTTGGTACCAGCAGAGAATAAGTTGCTTAATTTAGGTACAGTCACTATGAATATGGAGGTTTGGTAGGGTGCAGGAAAAGGGACAAGACATAGAGAAGATGGCAAATAGAAGTAGAAGTAGACTCCTTCAGGAGTTAATGTCACTTAGGAGGCCGTGGAGGCAGGCAGCAGAGAAGGAGAGGGGTATTAATACACTACAGAAAGGGCTGATGGGTAGACTGGCAGCAGAGCAGGAGAGCAGACCCCAGATGGGTACATGGTCTACACATACATTAGTATAGTGGGGTGAGATGATACACTGATGGATATATTGATGAATACGATATACTTGAGCCACAGCGGAGCCATACGGGCGGAGCCACAGCGATTACGTCATTTTCGCCGCGCGGACCCTCGCGCCGCAAGCGGCGCGTCGAGTAGCCGACGCGACGCGAGCGGCGCGAGGGTCCGCGCGGCGAAAATGACGTAATCGCGGAGGCTCCGCCCGTGCGCGAGGGCCTCGCGCGCTGTCGCTGCGCGAGGTCGTGCACCTCTCGAATTTTGTAACTTCGCGCGCGCACCGCGCTTCAGCGCGATGGACAAAGTCATGTTTGCCGGGTTCATACACCTATACAAGGTGGAATTAAAGCACTTGTACGTCACTTTAAAGGTCCATTTCAATATTTCCCAGCACGTTAAACTTAATTAAGTTAAATATTTATACATATACTCGAAATGAATCGAAATAATTCGCTTTTTTATCACATTAGTTTATAGTTGTTTATTTTCAAAACGCCCAATCTTAACGTCTTCACGTTCTCTCATGTTTCGTCCTGGAATTACAAGAGGCTCGTATTTGTTAACTATCGTTTCGGACAACACTGCAAAGCCATATTTACGTTTGATGCCTGATGTGTGTATATATACGGTCTCTGGTCAGGTAAAAATGTTCTTTCCCCGGTTTTGCAGGGGTTTTTTATTCTCCACGGGCGGAGCCACCGCGATTACGTCATTTTTATGGAGGACAAAAAATGACATAAGAATAAATAAATACATGTACAAATAAATCAGTATATACATAAAAATATAAATGAATAAATTAATAAATGCACAAATAAATGATTAAATACATAAATATATAAATGAATGAATAAATAAATGTACAAATAAATCCTTAAATACATAAATAAATGTATATATTTATTTATTTATTTCTGTATTTCTATATTTATTTATACATTTATTTATTTATTTCCCCATTTATTTATTTATTTCCACATTTATTTATTTTTTTCCACATGTATTTATTTATTTCCACATTTATTTATTTATTCATTTATTCCTGTATTTCCACATTTCCACATTTATTTATTTCTGTATTTCTGCATTTGTATGTTAATGAGGTGAGCGGTGCTAGCCACACTCTAAAGTACGATTGGTCAGCCGGCGAAACAGACAAAAGCAACAGATTTCTTACAACTCGATCGTTACGTGACTTTACTCAGTGGCGCTATCCTTCAGTTAAGCAATGGCTTCAAGTGGGAGACCACTGGCAGATCTTCTGCGGGATGTTGCAAACCAGCTTGAAAACAGTAAGTTTCTTCTGTTTGTTTCGGTATAATAAACATTTCGATCAGAAATAACATTAAAGTGATTCACGAAAAGCTTAACGGCTGCCATATTAATCTAAACTGATCAAGCTTACTGGTGTTCAATATTTTGTGTAGCACCGCCCGCTACCGCAACCGCGCCAAGTCCGCCTGCCACGTTATCACAGACCATGACACTCCGCCATCCCGTGGACGGTAGGTTTCTACAGAGGTACTGGATTACAAACTGGACTCCCAGCGGAACGTGCTCATTAAATACGAACATATTAAACCCAACATGATGAGGTGGCCTTATATACAGAGGGTTGCCAACTTTTCAAGATCACTTGGAGTGAGATTTGAACCTGGGGGGGTGGGGGAGGGGGTTGGCGAGTGTAAATTGTTAGCGGGGGAGGGTGTAAAATGGACGCGAAAGTGTTATATCGCGATCGATCGATCGCCAGTGGTTAGAGCCACAGCGAACTAGTAACTCATTGAATCATAGATGTGGATCTGAGATAAATAAACTAGATTTTTTTCGGCGTGTGAAATCTGATGTGTGAGTGTGTGAAGACGGTCAAATGCGTGTGTCTCATGCTCAATGAGTGAGAGTTGGCAACCCTGTATATACCATCACCAATATAGTAGCGCCTATCGGATTATAAGTTTAATGAAAGATCATCATGTTTATTATAAGCTTAACTAACTATGCATTAATAAAGTAAATGTTTAACTGTAATATTGTTCGGCAGAAAACTAGATTGTAGGTTGAATGGAAGATTATAGTTGAGCTAGGATATAGTGTGACTGGCAGAGCAGGTGTGAGTAACGAGGGTGGGAGCTGCTCTCGATGAGACAAAAGACTGTGAGAACTTAGTTTAGTCAGAGCTGCATTTGGTGTGCTACAGATAGTCTGTGTGCACTTTTGCTCCTCTCCAAATATCTTTGTAAGCTTCAATAAATGTTTCAAGGTTAAAATACTGAACTCTGGTATGTTTCTCTTTTGCATCAAACGACCACGCTGCATGCCCCTTACAAAGAAAATGGATTTCGAATATATTTAGCTAGCTATCAAAATATTTTACAATGTATATGTAATAAGGAATTTTCATTCATGTGTAGCTGTTCTTCCTTAATGCATTGATGCTAGCATTTTTCCTTATTGCATTTTCTCTTCACTTAGCTGAGGTTTCAAGACTGTTTGGGCCTTACACACAAGGAGGGAGAAGGACAAGTAATCGGCGCTTTGTTGTGCCTGCACAACTCAGTTCTTACACCCATGTCTTCTGTTGTCTTGAGGACAAAAATGAGGAATTCGTCCCCAATCGTTTTGCCAAACAAAAGCTTATCGCTGCAGGATTACGAGAGAAACGTCTTACATTTAAAGGTGTGTATGTCATCACAGTTACCAAACTGTGTAGGTGAAAGTTTGAAAACTGCACTTTTTGCATTTTGTTTTCTGACTTCTCTTTTCAGGTTGTCAGACAAATCCACACGATTTCAGAGAATTCCTTTTAGCTGCATTTCCAAAACTCCGACAAGGAGGCGGATTTGAATTGCTCAAGATTTCTGGAACTACTCGAAGTCGCCAGTTGAGCCTTATCCCCTGTCCCAATGAGGGCTACCATGTAAGACATCTAAAAGATCCACAGACCCAGATTGGTCATGCCACCATTTTCATTCGACCACTTCAAAGGAACCTAAACATAGAGCCTGTAAGTTCTTCACTTTAAAACTGCTGCTCCCTTTGTGAACATCATCATTACTTGTGATTAATTGTAACATTTTAACTCCTCTGTAGGTATGTCAACCAGAATGCAGTAGTGAGCTAGTTGGACCACCTCAGAATTGTGTCACCTGTGAAGAAGAATTTCCCTTTTCACAAATCAAGGCTCACAGTGATGAGTGCAGGAGGTACTGCTGTACACAGCTACATCATCACATTTTTTTTTAGCTCAAGGCATATGTTTTCATACCTGGGACAAATGGCATGAGGCATAGGAAGTGCACCACCATGAAAAATGCATGTTTGTATGTGCACGTGAATGTAGGATTAACCATGTAGGGCAAACTGTATAAAAAAAAAAAAAAACTAAGCTTACCAGACAAAATAGTTGTCACCTTGCATGTGGGACAGGAGTAACTTCAGACTCCTGCAGATTCATAGACTGAGAAGAGATGGTACAGTGCAGTGAATGTCTTGTTTGATGTGTAGAACGTTGGTCACAAAGATGATGCTAATAATGGCCTGTTTATGAGGTGACTGCATTTGGGTGAACCAAAGGCCATTTTCACACATCAAATGAGACGGTCAATGCACTGTACCACCTCTCTTTAATTTATGAATCACCTGGTGCACCCCAAAGCTATTTATAGCCTGATCACCCATCTGCTGTATCCTATTTGCTACTAACTTGATAGGTGACTACTTTTTTTGTCTGGTCAGCTTATATGGACTGTCTAAACATTGTGACAAAAAATAAATTATTTATTTTTTTATTCTATAATTACCTCTCTAAAGGTCAAAATGTAGGTATTTTTATTGAGGTTTTCATTTTAATGAACTGAATTTAAATTTTAATATTACTTATAACTAATATTAATATTAACTTATATTACTTATAATTTTAATATTACTCATTTGTGACGATGGGGTCGTGGTGAAGGATAAGACACGGATCCCTCTTGTGGCGTCACTTTTATTTTAGACAGATATTGCGCAATAGCGCACGAGAAACAGCAACACAACGCACACAACGTGTAGACTGTAGACAACGACGAGCACAGGACACTGCGCGAGCGCACATTAAATAGACAGACCACATTAGCCCCATGTGATTACGAGACGATTCACAGGTGAGACAGATTATCACGCGACATAGCCCTCACCACGGAGTTTCACAGACGCAGACAAAGCACATGGACAACGTGTACACATGCCCAAAAGGGAGGGGCCGGGGTCCTCAACGTGACATTATTAATATTAATAATTCCACTTTGGACCTTTTGTTGTACTAGATTGCTATATAAAAAGTATTAATACACTAACAAAATCACCTTTTTATCCAAGACGTTTGCAGAGTAGTGTTGAAGTACAGATGGAGGTAGCCACAGAATGTGCAAGTACCCCCAAAGGTGAAGATGGACATGTGAATTCATGTACAGGAATACAGGAAACCAGCAACACAGATGTCTATGTGCCACATCAGACAATTACGCCAGCCCCAGTGACACCTCAGGGACACGTGCCCACTCCTCAGATCGTTGATCTAGATCCCATTGGAGAGCAAGGCGGTCAGTTACATTGAATGCAAACATGACATGATTTATTTTAGTAATTTGTTTTTGTACATATGTGGATTTAATGTAAGTATCTTTATTTTGTAACTGTTTAAGATTGGAAAATAGAGCCAGATCCCAAAGAGGCAGCAAGGAGATTCAAAGAAGACATTTTAAATAAGCATGCAACTGGAAAACCACTAAGTTTTTCCATGGATCTCAGAGACAGCGCAGAGGACAGGGAAAGAGCAATTCTGTCATTTTATAAAATGGCTCATGTTGAATGGGCTTCTCCTTTGACATGCACACTGAGGGGTAAATCTTTTACTAACAAAAGTAAAGGTTGTTAAACAAAACTACAAGGAACAATATAAGTGATAATATACGTTAATATAACAGGAATTAGACAAGATTTTGCAAGCATAGTAAAAGCAATTGTAAGCAGGCAGAAAAACAATCATTGTGAATGTCTATATTATAGAGAGGTATACATGTTTGTTCTTTAATTGACATGACAGTTTATTCCATGGGATTGCCACACTAACAAATAATCAAATCTTCATAACTACATTTTCTGTTTATTGCTGTGTGGATTGTATTTTTTTTTTCAGGAGATCCAGCAATTGGTGATGGTGTTATTCGTCATTTCTTTGCAACAGCCATGTCCAAGCTTCAGAATGGTTTTGATATTTGTTTTGGTAAGTTAATCTGTTTTTCTGTTTAATTTTATTTTACAGATATTTTTATTTCTCTTTTTAAAACACTTGTTGATCTGTCAGTACTTCTGTATCAGGTCTTTTGTACTTTTGTGTTCGATCCATGTCAATTCCAGGCTAGAAGGCCAAAAAAAAAAAAAAACTGTAGACCTATACACTAACCCTGTCTGATTTGACAAACGTGAAAATAGCTGTTTTTGTTTGAGTACCCAATGGCTGACATTTTTAGATTATCACATATATATTATGAATTTTTTATTTTAAGTTCCTGGAGGAACTCTTCTTTTTGTAGGTGAAAAAGAGCACTTGATTCCATCCACTTCCCAGTTCCTCTTGGAGAGCGACTTCTTTATTGTTGCTGGCAGAATGATTGGTCATTCATTCTTGCATAGTGGGCCATGCCTAGGTGGAATGAGTCCAGCAATCCTGCACGTGCTGTTTGGTGGATCCCCAGAAGAAGCCACAATAGATATCAAGGATTGTGCTGACCTTGATATCCGTGAGACAATCCAGTTGGTATGATTTATAGTATTGCAATTTAATCATGTTTAATAAGCAGATCAGCATTTTCAACCCTAAATTTTTCAAACCCAATAAATTAGAGAAAATGTAAATACAAATATAGCCGCAAGCGGCAATTGGCGGGTTCACACACGAATAGGCCTCTTGGGCTCTATAGGCAAAAAGAAACCCATAAGGTCCTTTAGACCTAAAAGTGAAAAGAAGCTGTTTCAGTGGAAAAAAGGCATAATTACATCAATGTGCAAAAAAAGGTTCAATTGAGGCACTAAAAGCCCAAAAGGATCAAAATAATGTGTATTTGCGTTTTATTTTTTAGAGAGGCCTGTGTTTTTGTGAGTGCATGTGAAAGAGAGAGGGGTGGAGGCATCGCCATTAGGTTGTTCGAAGGACGGGGGAGTCTGGAGGGAGTGGAGGAAGGGAGGGCACTCTGCGTGTGTGAGAATGGCCAGCGTGCGTGGTTTAGCAGTTCTCTGCTTAGGCCCTACAGTGTGGGAGATATTGCCAAAATGATTCAGATGTGTGTGGGTGTGTAGATGAACATACCATATCTGTTTCATGTGTATGTACTTATGTAAAGCCTGTGAAATGGCCAAAACCAATTAATTGGTGAATGGTGGCCATGTTTTTTAAGTGATGATGTCATCAATGTGTGCCTTGATACCACTTGGGCCCCTGATGATGCATGTAAAGTTTTGTCTTAATATGACTAATGGTTTCTGAGAAACAGTTTTTCCCATGTTATAGCGCCCCCTATTGGACAATCGTGGCCAGCTTTGACCTGTGACCTCTGAGTCATGTGCCCTAACAACTGATAAATTTTTATAAAGATTGGTCAAAGCGTTGCTGAGATATAGCTGTTTAAGTAAATTTGGCCACGCCTCGGAGCTATTGATTGACATGTGACAACCAGACTGTATGCAAATCTCAAAATGTTTTTAAGCAACTTTGATAATGAGATTCTCCTGAATATTTTGACACCAAGGTTGTGGTGATCCGATGAAAAACCAGGGACTAGTATAAAAAAGTAGGTTTTGCATATTATGCAAATTAGCAAAAAATCTAAGTAGGCGGAGCTTAATGGTTCTTGAGGCTTTTTTGTTTGTCTGGAGCCAAGGAATGCACCTGAAGTGGAATTTTGTTTCTAGGACCTACGGTGTGGGAGATATGGATCAAAACGCAAAATGGTGCGCTATAGCGCCACCATCAGGCCAATATGGGTCTCTGTACTTGTGCTCGGTCTTGCAAAGAGACTACACCTTTCTGCCAAGTTTCATGGTTGTAGGATGTATGCCGTAGGCTGTAGTTACAGTTTTAGATTATTATCTAAGCAATTATAATTGCCAATATAGCCGCAAGCGGCGATTGGCGGGTTCACACAAAAAAAGGCAAAAAAGCCCAAAGGGTCTTTTAGACCAACAAATTGGCCTCTTGGCCTCAATAGGCAAAAAGAAGCCCAATAGGTCCTTTAGACCCAAAAGTGAATAGAAGCTGTTTGAGTGGAAAAAATGCATAAGTAAATCAATGTGACAAAACATTCAATTCAACTGAGGCACTAAAGGCCCAAAAGGATCAAAATAATGTGTATTGGCAAAATGATTCAGATCACAGAACTAAATCACATGCTGAGATCAGCTTTGTGTGCGTTTGTGTGGTGTTTCATGTAAGCAATTGTTTTCAGTCAGTTTCGGTGTTTGGCCACTAGATGGAGCCCAAGTACTATCATACTGATATCTCATTAATCTCAGTAATGCAATGACATTTTGGTGAATTAAAAGGTTCATTTCTGGTCAGGCAGTGCACTTTTTGTTATGAGATGTAATTGCAATGTTATAGACCTCATTGATCTGAATCATACAAGCCCCATTACTTGTCTGCATTCTGCATAACAAGATTGCTGCGTGAGTTTTTATGATTTCTCAGGTTTTTGGGTGCTGTAGCGCCTCCGACAGGCCAATTTGAACCAAACTTGGCCTACCTCACAAGGACCTCAGTGTATAAAAGCCTTTCAATTTGGGAGTTGATCACTTACATGGTTTATGAGTTATAGCAATAAAGGTCATTTATGGCATGGCCAGAAGGATATAATGGAAAAATTGACCAATCAGACAAATAAAAATGCAACATTTTTTCCATATTTAGTTAACTACAGTGTCTACAGATTATGCCTATGCCATTTTTGCCATCATTGGATCAAATTCCTAGGACTAGTTCTTAAAGAGCTATTTTCAAACAATTGATGAATGTGACAAAAGTATGCATTTTTTAATCGGACTTGTAATTGCAAAGTTGTCAGGTCTACTGCAAGGTATAAAAAGAAACAAGTTGCATGTTCCTAAGTGAAAATTTGGAGGAGTTATGCATGATTTTCACAAATAGCGCCACCTAGTGGCCAAATGTTTCAACACTGCACAGTATGACACATAGTCCTGGGATATGCACAGTGATGAGGTTTCATGTTGATTGGCCAATGGTAAGTCTGTCAAATGGCCAATTAATTCAAATAAAAATTAATTGGCTCATGGCGGCCATGTTTTTTGAGTGATGAGGTCATCATTGTGTGCCTTGATACCACTTGGGCCCCTGATGATGCCTGTAAAGTTTGGGCTTGATGTGACTAATGGTTTCTGAGAAACAAATTTCCCCATGTTATAGCGCCCCCTATTGGACAATCGTGGCCAGCTTTGACCTGTGACCTCTGAGTCATGTGCCCTAACAACTGATAAATTTTCATAAAGATAGGTCAAAGCATTGCTGAGATATAGCTGCTGAAGTCAATTTGGCCACGCCTCAGAGCTATTGATTGACATGTGACAACCAGACTGTATACCAATGTCACAGTTTTGTTGATGTTCCTTGATAATGAGATTCTTGTGAATATTTTGACACCAAGATTGTGGTGATCAGATGAAAAACCAGGGACTAGTATAAAAAAGTAGGTTTTGCATATTATGCAAATTAGCAAAAAATCTAAGTAGGCGGAGCTTAATGGTTCTTGAGGCTTTTTTGTTTGTCTGGAGCCAAGGAATGCACCTGAAGTGGAATTTTGTTTCTACGACCTACGGGGTGGGAGATATGGACCAAAACGCAAAATGCTGCGCTATAGCGCCACCATCAGGCCAATGTGGGTCTCTGTACTTTAGCACGGTCCCGCAAACAGACTACACCAGTCTGCCAAGTTTGGTCTCCCTGGGCCTTACGGTCTAGGCTGCAGTATGCGTTTTATGCGGAGAAAAATAATAATAATAATAAGAAAGAAAAATCCGAGCAATAACAATAGGTTTCCCACACTATGTGTGTGAACCCTAAATATAGCCGCAAGCGGCAATTGGCGGGTTCACACACGAATAGGCCACTTGGCTTCAATAGGCAATAGACCCAATAGGTCCTTTAGACCCAAAAGAAGCTGTTTGAGTGGAAAAAATGCACAAATAAATCAATGTGCAAAAAAATGTTCAATTGGGGCACTAAAGGCCCAAAAGGATCAAAATAATGTGTATTGGCAAAATGATTCAAATCACAGAACTAAATCACATGCTGAGATCAGCTTTGTGTGTGTGTTTGTGTGGTATTTCATGTGAGAAATAGTTTTCAGTCCGTTCCGATGTTTGGCCACTAGATGGAGCCCAAGTACTACCATACTGATATCTCATTAATCTCAGTAATGCAATATGACATTTTGGTGAATTAAAAGGTTCATTTCTGGTCAGGCAGTGCACTTTTTGTTATAAGATGCAATTGCAATGTTATAGAACTTATTGATCTGGATCATACAAGACCAATTACTTGTCTGTATTCTGCATAACAAGATTGCAGCATGAGTTTTTATGTTTTCTTAGGTTTTTGGGTACTGTAGCGCCCCCGACAGGCCAATTTGAACCAAACTTGGCATACCTCACAAGGACTTCAGGATATAAAAGCCTTTCAAATTGGGAATTGATTGCATACATGGTTTATGAGTTATAGCAATATAGGTCATATATGGCATGGCCACAATGATATAATGGGAAAATGGACCAATCAGAAAAATAAAAATCCAACATTTTTTTACTCAGTTTTTACCTACAGAGTCTACTGATTATGCTCATAGCAATTTTTCCATAATTGGATCAAATTCCTATGACTAGTTTGTAAATAGCTATTTTCAAACAATAGATGAATGTGACAAAAGTATGCATTTTTTAATAGGACTTGTAATTGCAAAGTTGTCAGGTCTACTGCAAGGAATAAAATGAAACAAGTTGCATGTTCCTAAGTGAAAATTTGGAGGAGTTATGCATGATTTTCACAAATAGCGCCACCTAGTGGCCATATGTTTTAAAACTGCACAGCATGACACATAGTCCTGAGATATGCACAGTGGTGAGGTTTCATGTTGTTTGGCCAATGGTAAGTCTGTCAAATGGCCAATTATTTCAAATAAAAATTAATTGGCTCATGGCGGCCATGTTTTTTGAGTGATGATGTCATCATTGTGTGTCTTGATATCACTTGGGCCCCTGATGATGCCTGTAAAGTTTTGGCTTGATGTGACTAATGGTTTCTGAGAAACAGTTTTTCCCATGTTATAGCGCCCCCTATTGGACAATCGTGGCCAGCTTTGACCTATGACCTCGGAGTCATGTGCCCTAACAACTGTTAAAATTTTATGAAGATCGGTCAAAGCGTTGCTGAGATATGGCTGTTTAAGTAAATTTGGCCACGCCTTGGAGCTATTGATTGACATGTGTCAGCCAGACTATATGCAAATCTCAAAATGTTTTTAAGCAACTTTGATAATGAGATTCTCCTGAATATTTTGACACCAAGGTTGTGGTGATCCGATAAAAATCCAGGGACTAGTATAAAAAAGTAGGTTTTGCATATTATGCAAATTAGCAAAAAATCTAAGTAGGCGGAGCTTAATGGTTCTTGAGGCTTTTTTGTTTGGCTTGAGCCAAGGAATCCATCAGAAGTGGAATTTTGTTTCTAGGCCCTACGGTTTGGGAGATATGGACCAAAACGCAAAATGGTGCGCTATAGCGCCACCATCAGGCCAATGTGGGTCTCTGTGCTTTAGCACGGTCTCGCAAAGAGACTACACCATCCTGCCAAGTTTGGTCTCCCTGGGCCTTACGGTCTAGGCTGCAGTATGCGTTTTATCAGTAGAAAAATAATAATAAGAAAGAAAGAAAAAACCCGACAATAACAATAGGTTTCCCACACTGTGTGTGTGAACCCTAAATATAGCCGCAAGCGGCGATTGGCGGGTTCACACAAAAAAAGGCACAAAAGCCCAAAGGGTCTTTTAGACCAACAAGTGATATGAAGCTACTTCAGTCCAAAAAATGGACAGATAAAGTAATTTGCAAAAAATTATTCAACTGGGGCAATAAAGGCCCAAAAGATCAAAATAAAATGTAATGGCAAAATGATTCAGATCATAGAAGTTAATCAAATGCTGTGATTAGCTTTGTATGTGTGTGTTTGTGTGTTTTTTCATGTATGCAGTAAGGGCTTCTTGAGGCTTTTTTGGTTGGCTTGAGCAAAGGAATACAGCTGAAGTAGAATTTTGTTTCTAGGCCATACAGTGTGGAAGATATTAGCAAAATGATTCAGACCATACAACTAAATCAAATGCTGAGATTAGGTTAAAAGCACTGACACACTGACCCAGGGGCCTAGTCAAATAAATATACCTTTGGCTGAATTTGTCAGAAGTTGTGAACATAGCAGCAGGAGAGCTCTTGTTAATGCCCCACATGTAAACCCCACTCTTTAACCCTTTTCATTTAGCTGACAAAATCTGTCACATGTGAATCTCAAACAAACCAAAGAGTGATGGCTTACTATACAATAAAATAACACAAATATTCTTATCTTTGCCTGTTCATGATGTTCTCATCCCTACTCTGACATGTTATCACTGTTGTGCCCATAGTAGGGAGGCCACTAGGAATGTGTATCTAACAAGACTTTGATGATAAGTAAAGCATGCAGTTATATAGAGGTTGTGTGTGAAATGTGAATTACATATCTCTGTCCTCTCTTATGTCATTTCAGGATGTATAGAGGGCAAGAGTTGAGAGTGTGGATGGAAAAATGAAGCTAAATATCAGTTAGTGTGTTGGAAATGGCTAGAGAAATGTATATATGAAGCATATAGGAAGTCATGTGTGAGGGTGTGTGGAAAAAAGAAGCTAAATATCTGTATATTAGTCACTGGGTAATTGGTAGTAATGGCTAGAATTAGTGTGTATGTAAAACCTATAGGCCAGAGAGGCCTTTGTTTTTGTGAGTGCATGTGAAAGAGAGAGAGGGAGGAGGGAGAGCCCAAGGGTTGTAAAATGTTAGAAGGATGGGGGAGTGGAGGAGGGGGGCAGCGTGTGCGAGAATGGCACGTGCGTGTGGGCTGAGCAGCTCTCGTCTTCTCCCTGCACAGCTCAGTATGGAAAATGAAAATATTCACTGTAGAGCTGTTTGTAGACGGATTTGGCTCACACTTGGCACACAGCACAACAATGGTCATGTGAATGTGGATGTCAATTTTCATAACAATCAGACATACTATGGCGTAGTTATTGAACTGTGAATTTGATGTGTTACGATGGTAGCATTGTGATGCATATGAAAAATATTAATTTGTGAAAACCTTAGGATTTTCTCCCTAATCTTAGCATTTCAGAGTCTGCTGAGTATTACAAGGTGTGATTTAAAGGTGATGGAGTTAAAATGCTAGGACTAGTATGAAAATGACAAGTTATATATATTTGATAATAGTGAAAAAGTGGTACATTTTTGCAAAGCACATGTAATTAGAAAGTTGCTAGGAATTCTGCATACAATCATATGAGTGCAAGCATTTCTTGATAAGTGAAAATATGTAGGAGAAATTCTGGATTTTCTAGTATAGCGCCACCTAGTGGTGCAATTCCCTTCTAACATGAGTATGTCTTAGAGGGTGTGTACACGAACATACCATGTCAGTTTCATGTGTATGTACCTATGGTAAGTCTGCCAAATGGCCAATTAATTAAAATTAAAATTAATTGGCTTATGGTGGCCATGTTTTTTGAGTGATGAGGTCATCATTGTGTGCCTTGATACCACTTGGGCCCCTGATGACGTCTGTAAAGTTTGGGCTTGATGTGACTAATGGTTTCTGAGAAACAAATTTCCCCATGTTATAGCGCCCCCTATTGGACAATCGTGGCCAGCTTTGACCTTTGACCTCTGAGTCATGTGCCCTAACAACTGATAAATTTTCATGAAGATTGGTCAAAGCATTGCTGAGATATAGCTGCTGAAGTAAATTTAGCCACGCCTCAGAGCTATTGATTGACATGTGACAGTCAGACTGTATACCAATGTCACAGTTTTGTTGATATTCATTGACAATGAGATTCTTGTGAATATTTTGACACCAAGATTGTGGTGATCAGATAAAAAACCAGGGACTAGTATAAAAAAATAGGTTTTGCATATTATGCAAATTAGCAAAAAATCTAAGTAGGCGGAGCTTAATGGTTGTATATGAATAGTCCTATTGAATTTTGCCAAGGAATCCATAAAAAGTGGAATTTTGTTTCTATGACTTACGGATTGGGAGATATGGACCAAACGACAAAAGGGTGTGCTATAGCGCCACCATCAGGCCAATGTGGGTCTCTGTACTTGAGTCTGGTCCTTGGACCATACATTATCAATTTGCCAAGTTTGGTGTTTCTAGGCCTTACGGTCTAGGCTGCACAATGCGTTTTAGGTCAAAAAATGGGCAAAAGAATAATAATAATAAGAAGAAGAAGAAGAAAGAAAAATCCTAACAATTACAATAGGGTTCCCACACTATGTGTGTGAACCCTAAATATAGCCGCAAGCGGCAATTGGCGGGTTCACACACGAATAGGCTTCTTGGCCTCAATAGGCAGAGGCCCAAAAGGTCCTTTAGACCCCAAAATGTGAAAAGAAGCTGTTTGAGTGGAAAAAATGCACAAATAAATCAATGTGCAAAAAAAGGTTCAATTGGGGCACTAAAGGCCCAAAAGGATCAAAATAATATGTATTGGCAAAATTATTCAGATCACAGAACTAAATCACATGCTGAGATCAGCTTTGTGTGTGTTTGTGTGGTGTTTCATGTGAGAAATAGTTTTCAGTCAGTTCCGGTGTTTGGCCACTAGATGGAGCCCAAGTACTATCATACTGATATCTCATTAATCTCAGTAATGCAATGACATTTTGGTGAATTAAAAGGTTCATTTCTGGTCAGGCAGTGCACTTTTTGTTATGAGATGTAATTGCAATGTTATAGACCTCATTGATCTGAATCATACAAGCCCCATTACTTGTCTGTATTCTGCATAACAAGATTGCTGCGTGAGTTTTTATGATTTCTCAGGTTTTTGGGTACTGTAGCGCCTCCGACAGGCCAATTTGAACCAAACTTGGCATACCTCACAGGGACCTCAGTGTATAAAAGCCTTTCAAATTGGGAGTTGATCACTTACATGGTTTATGAGTTATAGCAATAAAGGTCATTTATGGCATGGCCAGAAGGATATAATGGAAAAATTGACCAATCAGACAAATAAAAATGCAACATTTTTTCCATATGTAGTTAACTACAGTGTCTACAGATTATGCCTATGCCATTTTTGCCATCATTGGATCAAATTCCTAGGACTAGTTCTTAAAGAGCTATTTTCAAACAATTGATGAATGTGACAAAAGTATGCATTTTTTAATAGGACTTGTAATTGCAAAGTTGTCAGGTCTACTGCAAGGAATAAAAAGAAACAAGTTGCATGTTCCTAAGTGAAAATTTGGAGGAGTTATGCATGATTTTCACAAATAGCGCCACCTAGTGGCCAAATGTTTTAAAACTGCACAGCATGACACATAGTCCTGAGATATGCACAGTGGTGAGGTTTCATGTTGATTGGCCAATGGTAAGTCTGTCAAATGGCCAATTAATTCAAATAAAAATTAATTGGCTCATGGCGGCCATGTTTTTTGAGTGATGATGTCATCATTGTGTGTCTTGATATCACTTGGGCCCCTGATGATGCCTGTAAAGTTTTGGCTTGATGTGACTAATGGTTTCTGAGAAACAGTTTTTCCCATGTTATAGCGCCCCCTATTGGACAATCGTGGCCAGCTTTGACCTATGACCTCGGAGTCATGTGCCCTAACAACTGTTAAAATTTTATGAAGATCCGTCAAAGCGTTGCTGAGATATAGCTGTTTAAGTAAATTTGGCCACGCCCCAGAGCTATTGATTGACATGTCACAACGACACTGTATGCAAATGTCACAATTTTTTCCAGGAATATTGATAATGAGATTCTTCTGAACATTTTGATACCAAGCTTGTGGTGATCGGATGAAAAACCAGGGACTAGTATAAAAAAGTAGGTTTTGCATATTATGCAAATTAGCAAAAAATCTAAGTAGGCGGAGCTTAATGGCTCCTGAGGCTTTTTTGTTTGGCTTGAACCAAGGAATCCATCAGAAGTGGAATTTTGTTTCTAGGCCCTACGGTTTGGGAGATATGGACCAAAACGCAAAATGGTGCGCTATAGCGCCACCATCAGGCCAATGTGGGTCTCTGTGCTTTAGCACGGTCTCGCAAAGAGACTACACCATTCTGCCAAGTTTGGTGTCTCTGGGCCTTACGGTCTAGGCTGCAGTATGCGTTTTATGCGGAGAAAAATAATAATAATAAATATAGCCGCAAGCGGCAATTGGCGGGTTCACACACGAATAGGCCTCTTGGCCTCAATAGGCAGAGGCCCAAAAGGTCCTTTAGACCCTAAATGTGAAAAGAAGCTGTTTGAGTGGAAAAAATGCACAAATAAATCAATGTGCAAAAAAAGGTTCAATTGGGGCACTAAAGGCCCAAAAGGATCAAAATAATGTGTATTGGGAAATTGAGTCAGATCACAGAACTAAATCACATGCTGAGATCAGCTTTGTGTGTGTGTTTGTGTGGTATTTCATGTGAGAAATAGTTTTCAGTCCGTTTCAATGTTTGGCCACTAGATGGAGCCCAAGTACTACCATACTGATATCTCATTAATCTCAGTAATGCAATATGACATTTTGGTGAATTAAAAGGTTCATTTCTGGTCAGGCAGTGCACTTTTTGTTATAAGATGCAATTGCAATGTTATAGAACTTATTGATCTGGATCATACAAGACCAATTACTTGTCTGTATTCTGCATAACAAGATTGCAGCATGAGATTTTATGTTTTCTTAGGTTTTTGGGTACTGTAGCGCCCCCGACAGGCCAATTTGAACCAAACTTGGCATACCTCACAAGGACTTCAGGATATAAAAGCCTTTCAAATTGGGAGTTGATTGCATACATGGTTTATGAGTTATAGCAATATAGGTCATATATGGCATGGCCACAATGATATAATGGGAAAATGGACCAATCAGATAAATAAAAATCCAACATTTTTTAAATCAGTTTTTACCTACAGAGTCTACTGATTATGCTCATAGCAATTTTTCCATAATTGGATCAAATTCCTATGACTAGTTTTTAAATAGCTATTTTCAAACAATAGATGAATGTGACAAAAGTATGCATTTTTTAATAGGACTTGTAATTGCAAAGTTGTCAGGTCTACTGCAAGGAATAAAAAGAAACAAGTTGCATGTTCCTAAGTGAAAATTTGGAGGAGTTATGCATGATTTTCACAAATAGCGCCACCTAGTGGCCAAATGTTTTAAAACTGCACAGCATGACACATAGTCCTGAGATATGCACAGTGGTGAGGTTTCATGTTGTTTGGCCAATGGTAAGTCTGTCAAATGGCCAATTAATTCAAATAAAAATTAATTGGCTCATGGCGGCCATGTTTTTTGAGTGATGATGTCATCATTGTGTGTCTTGATATCACTTGGGCCCCTGATGATGCCTGTAAAGTTTTGGCTTGATGTGACTAATGGTTTCTGAGAAACAGTTTTTCCCATGTTATAGCGCCCCCTATTGGACAATCGTGGCCAGCTTTGACCTGTGACCTCGGAGTCATATGCCCTAACAACTGTTAAAATTTTATGAAGATCGGTCAAAGCGTTGCTGAGATATGGCTGTTTAAGTAAATTTGGCCACGCCTCGGAGCTATTGATTGACATGTGACAGCCAGACTATATGCAAATCTCAAAATGTTTTTAAGCAACTTTGATAATGAGATTCTCCTGAATATTTTCACACCAAGGTTGTGGTGATCCGATAAAAACCCAGGGACTAGTATAAAAAAGTAGGTTTTGCATATTATGCAAATTAGCAAAAAATCTAAGTAGGCGGAGCTTAATGGTTCTTGAGGCTTTTTTGTTTGGCTTGAGCCAAGGAATCCATCAGAAGTGGAATTTTGTTTCTAGGCCCTACGGTTTGGGAGATATGGACCAAAACGCAAAATGGTGCGCTATAGCGCCACCATCAGGCCAATGTGGGTCTCTGTGCTTTAGCACGGTCTCGCAAAGAGACTACACCATCCTGCCAAGTTTGGTCTCCCTGGGTCTTACGGTCTAGGCTGCAGTATGCGTTTTATCAGTAGAAAAATAATAATAATAAATATAGCCGCAAGCGGCAATTGGCGGGTTCACACACGAATAGGCCACTTGGCTTCAATAGGCAATAGACCCAATAGGTCCTTTAGACCCAAAAGAAGCTGTTTGAGTGGAAAAAATGCACAAATAAATCAATGTGCAAAAAAATGTTCAATTGGGGCACTAAAGGCCCAAAAGGATCAAAATAATGTGTATTGGCAAAATGATTCAAATCACAGAACTAAATCACATGCTGAGATCAGCTTTGTGTGTGTGTTTGTGTGGTATTTCATGTGAGAAATAGTTTTCAGTCCGTTCCGATGTTTGGCCACTAGATGGAGCCCAAGTACTACCATACTGATATCTCATTAATCTCAGTAATGCAATATGACATTTTGGTGAATTAAAAGGTTCATTTCTGGTCAGGCAGTGCACTTTTTGTTATAAGATGCAATTGCAATGTTATAGAACTTATTGATCTGGATCATACAAGACCAATTACTTGTCTGTATTCTGCATAACAAGATTGCAGCATGAGTTTTTATGTTTTCTTAGGTTTTTGGGTACTGTAGCGCCCCCGACAGGCCAATTTGAACCAAACTTGGCATACCTCACAAGGACTTCAGGATATAAAAGCCTTTTAAATTGGGAATTGATTGCATACATGGTTTATGAGTTATAGCAATATAGGTCATATATGGCATGGCCACAATGATATAATGGGAAAATGGACCAATCAGAAAAATAAAAATCCAACATTTTTTTACTCAGTTTTTACCTACAGAGTCTACTGATTATGGTCATAGCAATTTTTCCATAATTGGATCAAATTCCTATGACTAGTTTGTAAATAGCTATTTTCAAACAATAGATGAATGTGACAAAAGTATGCATTTTTTAATAGGACTTGTAATTGCAAAGTTGTCAGGTCTACTGCAAGGAATAAAATGAAACAAGTTGCATGTTCCTAAGTGAAAATTTGGAGGAGTTATGCATGATTTTCACAAATAGCGCCACCTAGTGGCCATATGTTTTAAAACTGCACAGCATGACACATAGTCCTGAGATATGCACAGTGGTGAGGTTTCATGTTGTTTGGCCAATGGTAAGTCTGTCAAATGGCCAATTATTTCAAATAAAAATTAATTGGCTCATGGCGGCCATGTTTTTTGAGTGATGATGTCATCATTGTGTGTCTTGATATCACTTGGGCCCCTGATGATGCCTGTAAAGTTTTGGCTTGATGTGACTAATGGTTTCTGAGATACAGTTTTTCCCATGTTATAGCGCCCCCTATTGGACAATCGTGGCCAGCTTTGACCTATGACCTCGGAGTCATGTGCCCTAACAACTGTTAAAATTTTATGAAGATCGGTCAAAGCGTTGCTGAGATATGGCTGTTTAAGTAAATTTGGCCACGCCTTGGAGCTATTGATTGACATGTGACAACCAGACTGTATGCAAATCTCAAAATGTTTTTAAGCAACTTTGATAATGAGATTCTCCTGAATATTTTGACCCCAAGGTTGTGGTGATCCGATGAAAAACCAGGGACTAGTTTAAAAAAGTAGGTTTTGCATATTATGCAAATTAGCAAAAAATCTAAGTAGGCGGAGCTTAATGGTTCTTGAGGCTTTTTTGTTTGTCTGGAGCCAAGGAATGCACCTGAAGTGGAATTTTGTTTCTAGGACATACGGGGTGGGAGATATGAACCCAAACGCAAAATGCTGCGCTATAGCGCCACCATCAGGCCAATTTGGGTGTCTGTACTTAAGCACGGTCCCGCAAACAGACTACACCAGCCTGCCAAGTTTGGTCTCCCTGGGCCTTACGGTCTAGGCTGCAGTATGCGTTTTATGCGGAGAAAAATAATAATAATAAGAAAGAAAGAAAGAAGAAAAATCCTAACAATAACAATAGGTTTCCCACACTACGTGTGTGAACCCTAAATATAGCCGCAAGCGGCGATTGGCGGGTTCACACAAAAAAAGGCAAAAAAGCCCAAAGGGTCTTTTAGACCAACAAATTGGCCTCTTGGCCTCAATAGGCAAAAAGAAGCCCAATAGGTCCTTTAGACCCAAAAGTGAATAGAAGCTGTTTGAGTGGAAAAAATGCATAAGTAAATCAATGTGACAAAACATTCAATTCAACTGAGGCACTAAAGGCCCAAAAGGATCAAAATAATGTGTATTGGCAAAATGATTCAGATCACAGAACTAAATCACATGCTGAGATCAGCATTGTGTGCGTTTGTGTGGTGTTTCATGTGAGCAATTGTTTTCAGTCAGTTTCGGTGTTTGGCCACTAGATGGAGCCCAAGTACTATCATACTGATATCTCATTAATCTCAGTAATGCAATGACATTTTGGTGAATTAAAAGGTTCATTTCTGGTCAGGCAGTGCACTTTTTGTTATGAGATGTAATTGCAATGTTATAGACCTCATTGATCTGAATCATACAAGCCCCATTACTTGTCTGTATTCTGCATAACAAGATTGCTGCGTGAGTTTTTATGATTTCTCAGGTTTTTGGGTACTGTAGCGCCTCCGACAGGCCAATTTGAACCAAACTTGGCCTACCTCACAAGGACCTCAGTGTATAAAAGCCTTTCAAATTGGGAGTTGATCACTTACATGGTTTATGAGTTATAGCAATAAAGGTCATTTATGGCATGGGCAGAAGGATATAATGGAAAAATTGACCAATCAGACAAATAAAAATGCAACATTTTTTCCATATTTAGTTAACTACAGTGTCTACAGATTATGCCTATGCCATTTTTGCCATCATTGGATCAAATTCCTAGGACTAGTTCTTAAAGAGCTATTTTCAAACAATTGATGAATGTGACAAAAGTATGCATTTTTTAATAGGACTTGTAATTGCAAAGTTGTCAGGTCTACTGCAAGGTATAAAAAGAAACAAGTTGCATGTTCCTAAGTGAAAATTTGGAGGAGTTATGCATGATTTTCACAAATAGCGCCACCTAGTGGCCAAATGTTTCAACACTGCACAGTATGACACATAGTCCTGGGATATGCACAGTGATGAGGTTTCATGTTGATTGGCCCATGGTAAGTCTGTCAAATGGCCAATTAATTCAAATAAAAATTAATTGGCTCATGGCGGCCATGTTTTTTGAGTGATGAGGTCATCATTGTGTGCCTTGATACCACTTGGGCCCCTGATGATGCCTGTAAAGTTTGGGCTTGATGTGACTAATGGTTTCTGAGAAACAAATTTCCCCATGTTATAGCGCCCCCTATTGGACAATCGTGGCCAGCTTTGACCTGTGACCTCTGAGTCATGTGCCCTAACAACTGATAAATTTTCATAAAGATAGGTCAAAGCATTGCTGAGATATAGCTGCTGAAGTCAATTTGGCCACGCCTCAGAGCTATTGATTGACATGTGACAACCAGACTGTATACCAATGTCACAGTTTTGTTGATGTTCCTTGATAATGAGATTCTTGTGAATATTTTGACACCAAGATTGTGGTGATCAGATGAAAAACCAGGGACTAGTATGAAAAAGTAGGTTTAGCATATTATGCAAATTAGCAAAAATCTAAGTAGGCGGAGCTTAATGGTTCTTGAGGCTTTTTTGTTTGTCTGGAGCCAAGGAATGCACCTGAAGTGGAATTTTGTTTCTACGACCTACGGGGTGGGAGATATGAACCCAAACGCAAAATGCTGCGCTATAGCGCCACCATCAGGCCAATTTGGATGTCTGTACTTAAGCACGGTCCCGCAAACAGACTACACCAGTCTGCCAAGTTTGGTCTCCCTGGGCCTTACGGTCTAGGCTGCAGTATGCGTTTTATGCGGAGAAAAATAATAATAATAATAAGAAAGAAAAATCCGAGCAATAACAATAGGTTTCCCACACTATGTGTGTGAACCCTAAATATAGCCGCAAGCGGCGATTGGCGGGTTCACACAAAAAAAGGCAAAAAAGCCCAAAGGGTCTTTTAGACCAACAAATTGGCCTCTTGGCCTCAATAGGCAAAAAGAAGCCCAATAGGTCCTTTAGACCCAAAAGTGAATAGAAGCTGTTTGAGTGGAAAAAATGCATAAGTAAATCAATGTGACAAAACATTCAATTCAACTGAGGCACTAAATGCCCAAAAGGATCAAAATAATGTGTATTGGCAAAATGATTCAGATCACAGAACTAAATCACATGCTGAGATCAGCTTTGTGTGCGTTTGTGTGGTGTTTCATGTGAGCAATTGTTTTCAGTCAGTTTCGGTGTTTGGCCACTAGATGGAGCCCAAGTACTATCATACTGATATCTCATTAATCTCAGTAATGCAATGACATTTTGGTGAATTAAAAGGTTCATTTCTGGTCAGGCAGTGCACTTTTTGTTATGAGATGTAATTGCAATGTTATAGACCTCATTGATCTGAATCATACAAGCCCCATTACTTGTCTGCATTCTGCATAACAAGATTGCTGCGTGAGTTTTTATGATTTCTCAGGTTTTTGGGTACTGTAGCGCCTCCGACAGGCCAATTTGAACCAAACTTGGCCTACCTCACATGGACCTCAGTGTATAAAAGCCTTTCAAATTGGGAGTTGATCACTTACATGGTTTATGAGTTATAGCAATAAAGGTCATTTATGGCATGGCCAGAAGGATATAATGGAAAAATTGACTAATCAGACAAATAAAAATGCAACATTTTTTCCATATTTAGTTAACTACAGTGTCTACAGATTATGCCTATGCCATTTTTGCCATCATTGGATCAAATTCCTAGGACTAGTTCTTAAAGAGCTATTTTCAAACAATTGATGAATGTGACAAAAGTATGCATTTTTTAATAGGACTTGTAATTGCAAAGTTGTCAGGTCTACTGCAAGGTATAAAAAGAAACAAGTTGCATGTTCCTAAGTGAAAATTTGGAGGAGTTATGCATGATTTTCACAAATAGCGCCACCTAGTGGCCAAATGTTTCAACACTGCACAGTATGACACATAGTCCTGGGATATGCACAGTGATGAGGTTTCATGTTGATTGGCCAATGGTAAGTCTGTCAAATGGCCAATTAATTCAAATAAAAATTAATTGGCTCATGGCGGCCATGTTTTTTGAGTGATGAGGTCATCATTGTGTGCCTTGATACCACTTGGGCCCCTGATGACGCCTGTAAAGTTTGGGCTTGATGTGACTAATGGTTTCTGAGAAACAAATTTCCCCATGTTATAGCGCCCCCTATTGGACAATCGTGGCCAGCTTTGACCTGTGACCTCTGAGTCATGTGCCCTAACAACTGATAAATTTTCATAAAGATAGGTCAAAGCATTGCTGAGATATAGCTGCTGAAGTCAATTTGGCCACGCCTCAGAGCTATTGATTGACATGTGACAACCAGACTGTATACCAATGTCACAGTTTTGTTGATGTTCCTTGATAATGAGATTCTTGTGAATATTTTGACACCAAGATTGTGGTGATCAGATGAAAAACCAGGGACTAGTATGAAAAAGTAGGTTTTGCATATTATGCAAATTAGCAAAAATCTAAGTAGGCGGAGCTTAATGGTTCTTGAGGCTTTTTTGTTTGTCTGGAGCCAAGGAATGCACCTGAAGTGGAATTTTGTTTCTACGACCTACGGGGTGGGAGATATGAACCCAAACGCAAAATGCTGCGCTATAGCGCCACCATCAGGCCAATTTGGGTGTCTGTACTTAAGCACGGTCCCGCAAACAGACTACACCAGTCTGCCAAGTTTGGTCTCCCTGGGCCTTACGGTTTAGGCTGCAGTATGCGTTTTATGCGGAGAAAAATAATAATAATAATAAATATAGCCGCAAGCGGCGATTGGCGGGTTCACACAAAAAAAGGCAAAAAAGCCCAAAGGGTATTTTAGACCAACAAATTGGCCTCTTGGCCTCAATAGGCAAAAAGAAGCCCAATAGGTCCTTTAGACCCAAAAGTGAATAGAAGCTGTTTGAGTGGAAAAAATGCATAAGTAAATCAATGTGACAAAACATTCAATTCAACTGAGGCACTAAAGGCCCAAAAGGATCAAAATAATGTGTATTGGCAAAATGATTCAGATCACAGAACTAAATCACATGCTGAGATCAGCTTTGTGTGCGTTTGTGTGGTGTTTCATGTGAGCAATTGTTTTCAGTCAGTTTCGGTGTTTGGCCACTAGATGGAGCCCAAGTACTATCATACTGATATCTCATTAATCTCAGTAATGCAATGACATTTTGGTGAATTAAAAGGTTCATTTCTGGTCAGGCAGTGCACTTTTTGTTATGAGATGTAATTGCAATCTTATAGATCTCATTGATCTGAATCATACAAGACCAATTACTTGTCTGTATTCTTTATAACAAGATTGCAGCCTGAGTTTTTATGATTTTCTAGGTTTTTGGGTACTGTAGCGCCTCCGACAGGCCAATTTGAAACAAACGTGGCCTACCTCACAAGGACCTCAGTGTATAAAAGCCTTTCAAATTGGGAGTTGATCACTTACATGGTTTATGAGTTATAGCAATAAAGGTCATTTATGGCATGACCAGAAGGATATAATGGGAAAATGGACCAATCAGACAAATAAAAATGCAACATTTTTTCCATATTTAGTTAACTACAGTGTCTACAGATTATGCCTATGCCATTTTTGCCATCATTGGATCAAATTCCTAGGACTAGTTCTTAAAGAGCTATTTTCAAACAATTGATGAATGTGACAAAAGTATGCATTTTTTAATAGGACTTGTAATTGCAAAGTTGTCAGGTCTACTGCAAGGTATAAAAAGAAACAAGTTGCATGTTCCTAAGTGAAAATTTGGAGGAGTTATTCATGATTTTCACAAACAGCGCCACCTAGTGGCCAAATGTTTCAACACTGCACAGTATGACACATAGTCCTGGGATATGCACAGTGATGAGGTTTCATGTTGATTGGCCAATGGTAAGTCTGTCAAATGGCCAATTAATTCAAATAAAAATTAATTGGCTCATGGCGGCCATGTTTTTTGAGTGATGAGGTCATCATTGTGTGCCTTGATACCACTTGGGCCCCTGATGATGCCTGTAAAGTTTGGGCTTGATGTGACTAATGGTTTCTGAGAAACAAATTTCCCCATGTTATAGCGCCCCCTATTGGACAATCGTGGCCAGCTTTGACCTGTGACCTCTGAGTCATGTGCCCTAACAACTGATAAATTTTCATAAAGATAGGTCAAAGCATTGCTGAGATATAGCTGCTGAAGTCAATTTGGCCACGCCTCAGAGCTATTGATTGACATGTGACAACCAGACTGTATACCAATGTCACAGTTTTGTTGATGTTCCTTGATAATGAGATTCTTGTGAATATTTTGACACCAAGATTGTGGTGATCAGATGAAAAACCAGGGACTAGTATGAAAAAGTAGGTTTTGCATATTATGCAAATTAGCAAAAATCTAAGTAGGCGGAGCTTAATGGTTCTTGAGGCTTTTTTGTTTGTCTGGAGCCAAGGAATGCACCTGAAGTGGAATTTTGTTTCTACGACCTACGGGGTGGGAGATATGAACCCAAACGCAAAATGCTGCGCTATAGCGCCACCATGAGGCCAATTTGGGTGTCTGTACTTAAGCACGGTCCCGCAAACAGACTACACCAGTCTGCCAAGTTTGGTGTCCCTGGGCCTTACGGTTTAGGCTGCAGTATGCGTTTTATGCGGAGAAAAATAATAATAAATATAGCCGCAAGCGGCAATTGGCGGGTTCACACACGAATAGGCCACTTGGCTTCAATAGGCAATAGACCCAATAGGTCCTTTAGACCCAAAAGAAGCTGTTTGAGTGGAAAAAATGCACAAATAAATCAATGTGCAAAAAAATGTTCAATTGGGGCACTAAAGGCCCAAAAGGATCAAAATAATGTGTATTGGCAAAATGATTCAAATCACAGAACAAAATCACATGCTGAGATCAGCTTTGTGTGTGTTTTTGTGTGGTGTTTCATGTGAGCAATAGTTTTCAGTTCGTTTCAATGTTTGGCCACTAGATGGAGCCCAAGTACTACCATACTGATATTTCATTAATCTCAGTAATGCAATATGACATTTTGGTGAATTAAAAGGTTCATTTCTGGTCAGGCAGTGCACTTTTTGTTATAAGATGCAATTGCAATGTTATATAACTTATTGATCTGGATCATACAAGACCAATTACTTGTCTGTATTCTGCATAACAAGATTGCAGCATGAGTTTTTATGTTTTCTTAGGTTTTTGGGTACTGTAGCGCCCCCGACAGGCCAATTTGAACCAAACTTGGCGTACCTCACAAGGACTTCAGGATATAAAAGCCTTTCAAATTGGGAATTGATTGCATACATGGTTTATGAGTTATAGCAATATAGGTCATATATGGCATGGCCACAATGATATAATGGGAAAATGGACCAATCAGAAAAATAAAAATCCAACATTTTTTTACTCAGTTTTTACCTACAGAGTCTACTGATTATGGTCATAGCAATTTTTCCATAATTGGATCAAATTCCTATGACTAGTTTGTAAATAGCTATTTTCAAACAATAGATAAATGTGACAAAAGTATGCATTTTTTAATAGGACTTGTAATTGCAAAGTTGTCAGGTCTACTGCAAGGAATAAAATGAAACAAGCTGCATGTTCCTAAGTGAAAATTTGGAGGAGTTATGCATGATTTTCACAAATAGCGCCACCTAGTGGCCATATGTTTTAAAACTGCACAGCATGACACATAGTCCTGAGATATGCACAGTGGTGAGGTTTCATGTTGTTTGGCCAATGGTAAGTCTGTCAAATGGCCAATTAATTCAAATAAAAATTAATTGGCTCATGGCGGCCATGTTTTTTGAGTGATGATGTCATCATTGTGTGTCTTGATATCACTTGGGCCCCTGATGATGCCTGTAAAGTTTTGGCTTGATGTGACTAATGGTTTCTGAGATACAGTTTTTCCCATGTTATAGCGCCCCCTATTGGACAATCGAGGCCAGCTTTGACCTATGACCTCGGAGTCATGTGCCCTAACAACTGTTAAAATTTTATGAAGATCCGTCAAAGCGTTGCTGAGATATGGCTGTTTAAGTAAATTTGGCCACGCCTTGGATCTATTGATTGACATGTGACAACCAGACTGTATGCAAATCTCAAAATGTTTTTAAGCAACATTGATAATGAGATTCTCCTGAATATTTTGACACCAAGGTTGTGGTGATCCGATGAAAAACCAAGGAGTAGTAGGAAAAAGTAGGTTTTGCATATTATGCAAATTAGCAAAAAATCTAAGTAGGCGGAGCTTAATGGTTCTTGAGGCTTTTTTGTTTGTCTGGAGCCAAGGAATGCACCTGAAGTGGAATTTTGTTTCTAGGACCTACGGGGTGGGAGATATGAACCCAAACGCAAAATGCTGCGCTATAGCGCCACCATCAGGCCAATTTGGGTGTCTGTACTTAAGCACGGTCCCGCAAACAGACTACACCAGTCTGCCAAGTTTGGTCTCCCTGGGCCTTACGGTCTAGGCTGCAGTATGCGTTTTATGCGGAGAAAAATAATAATAATAAATATAGCCGCAAGCGGCAATTGGCGGGTTCACACACGAATAGGCCTCTTGGGCTCTATAGGCAAAAAGAAACCCATAAGGTCCTTTAGACCTAAAAGTGAAAAGAAGCTGTTTCAGTGGAAAAAAGGCATAATTACATCAATGTGCAAAAAAAGGTTCAATTGAGGCACTAAAAGCCCAAAAGGATCAAAATAATCTGTATTTGCGTTTTATTTTTTAGAGAGGCCTGTGTTTTTGTGAGTGCATGTGAAAGAGAGAGGGGTGGAGGCATCGCCATTGGGTTGTTCGAAGGACGGGGGAGTCTGGAGGGAGTGGAGGGAGTGGAGGAAGGGAGGGCACTCTGCGTGTGTGAGAATGGCCAGCGTGCGTGGTTTAGCAGTTCTCTGCTTAGGCCCTACAGTGTGGGAGATATTGCCAAAATGATTCAGATGTGTGTGGGTGTGTAGATGAACATACCATATCTGTTTCATGTGTATGTACTTATGTTAAGCCTGTGAAATGGCCAAAACCAATTAATTGGTGAATGGTGGCCATGTTTTTTAAGTGATGATGTCATCAATGTGTGCCTTGATACCACTTGGGCCCCTGATGATGCATGTAAAGTTTTGTCTTAATATGACTAATGGTTTCTGAGAAACAGTTTTTCCCATGTTATAGCGCCCCCTATTGGACAATCGTGGCCAGCTTTGACCTGTGACCTCTGAGTCATGTGCCCTAACAACTGATAAATTTTTATAAAGATTGGTCAAAGCGTTGCTGAGATATAGCTGTTTAAGTAAATTTGGCCACGCCTCGGAGCTATTGATTGACATGTGACAACCAGACTGTATGCAAATCTCAAAATGTTTTTAAGCAACTTTGATAATGAGATTCTCCTGAATATTTTGACACCAAGGTTGTGGTGATCCGATGAAAAACCAGGGACTAGTATAAAAAAGTAGGTTTTGCATATTATGCAAATTAGCAAAAAATCTAAGTAGGCGGAGCTTAATGGTTCTTGAGGCTTTTTTGTTTGTCTGGAGCCAAGGAATGCACCTGAAGTGGAATTTTGTTTCTAGGACCTACGGTGTGGGAGATATGGACCAAAACGCAAAATGGTGCGCTATAGCGCCACCATCAGGCCAATATGGGTCTCTGTACTTGTGCTCGGTCTTGCAAAGAGACTACACCTTTCTGCCAAGTTTCATGGTTGTAGGATGTATGCCGTAGGCTGTAGTTACAGTTTTAGATTATTATCTAAGCAATTATAATTGCCAATATAGCCGCAAGCGGCAATTGGCGGGTTCACACACGAATAGGCCTCTTGGCCTCAATAGGCAGAGGCCCAAAAGGTCCTTTAGACCCTAAATGTGAAAAGAAGCTGTTTGAGTGGAAAAAAATGCACAAATAAATCAATGTGCAATAAAAGGTTCAATTGGGGCACTAAAGGCCCAAAAGGATCAAAATAATGTGTATTGGGAAATTGAGTCAGATCACAGAACTAAATCACATGCTGAGATCAGCTTTGTGTGTGTTTGTGTGGTGTTTCATGTGAGCAATAGTTTTCAGTCCGTTCTGATGTTTGGCCACTAGATGGAGCCCAAGTACCACCATACTGATATCTCATTAATCTCAGTAATGCAATATGACATTTTGGTGAATTAAAAGGTTCATTTCTGGTCAGGCAGTGCACTTTTTGTTATAAGATGCAATTGCAATGTTATAGAACTTATTGATCTGGATCATACAAGACCAATTACTTGTCTGTATTCTGCATAACAAGATTGCAGCATGAGTTTTTATGTTTTCTTAGGTTTTTGGGTACTGTAGCGCCCCCGACAGGCCAATTTGAACCAAACTTGGCATACCTCACAAGGACTTCAGGATATAAAAGCCTTTCAAATTGGGAGTTGATTGCATACATGGTTTATGAGTTATAGCAATATAGGTCATATATGGCATGGCCACAATGATATAATGGGAAAATGGACCAATCAGATAAATAAAAATCCAACATTTTTTTAATCAGTTTTTACCTACAGAGTCTACTGATTATGCTCATAGCAATTTTTCCATAATTGGATCAAATTCCTATGACTAGTTTGTAAATAGCTATTTTCAAACAATAGATGAATGTGACAAAAGTATGCATTTTTTAATAGGACTTGTAATTGCAAAGTTGTCAGGTCTACTGCAAGGAATAAAAAGAAACAAGTTGCATGTTCCTAAGTGAAAATTTGGAGGAGTTATGCATGATTTTCACAAATAGCGCCACCTAGTGGCCAAATGTTTTAAAACTGCACAGCATGACACATAGTCCTGGGATATGCACAGTGGTGAGGTTTCATGTTGTTTGGCCAATGGTAAGTCTGTCAAATGGCCAATTAATTCAAATAAAAATTAATTGGCTCATGGCGGCCATGTTTTTTGAGTGATGATGTCATCATTGTGTGTCTTGATATCACTTGGGCCCCTGATGATGCCTGTAAAGTTTTGGCTTGATGTGACTAATGGTTTCTGAGATACAGTTTTTCCCATGTTATAGCGCCCCCTATTGGACAATCGTGGCCAGCTTTGACGTATGACCTCGTAGTCATGTGCCCTAACAACGGTTAAAATTTTATGAAGATCGGTCAAAGCGTTGCTGAGATATGGCTGTTTAAGTAAATTTGGCCACGCCTTGGAGCTATTGATTGACATGTGACAACCAGACTGTATGCAAATCTCAAAATATTTTTAAGCAACTTTGATAATGAGACTCTCCTGAATATTTTGACACCAAGGTTGTGGTGATCGGATGAAAAACCAGGGACTAGTACAAAAAAGTAGGTTTTGCATATTATGCAAATTAGCAAAAAATCTAAGTAGGCGGAGCTTAATGGTTCTTGAGGCTTTTTTGTTTGGCTTGAGCCAAGGAATCCATCAGAAGTGGAATTTTGTTTCTAGGCCCTACGGTTTGGGAGATATGGACCAAAACGCAAAATGGTGCGCTATAGCGCCACCATCAGGCCAATGTGGGTCCCTGTCTCTATTTCTCTCATTGCACACCTGCTGCACCTTGCTGGCAAGTTTGGTCTTTCTGGGCCTTACGGTTTAGGCTGCAGTATGCGTTTTACAGGGGGAAAAATAATAATAATAATAATAATAATAATAAGAAAAATCTCAGCAATTACAATAGGTTTCCCACACTACGTGTGTGAACCCTAATAAGAAAGAAAGAAAGAAGAAAAATCCTAACAATAACAATAGGTTTCCCACACTACGTGTGTGAACCCTAATAATAAGAAGAAAATATAGCCGCAAGCGGCGATTGGCGGGTTCACACAAAAAAAGGCAAAAAAGCCCAAAGGGTCTTTTAGACCAACAAATTGGCCTCTTGGCCTCAATAGGCAAAAAGAAGCCCAATAGGTCCTTTAGACCCAAAAGTGAATAGAAGCTGTTTGAGTGGAAAAAATGCATAAGTAAATCAATGTGACAAAACATTCAATTCAACTGAGGCACTAAAGGCCCAAAAGGATCAAAATAATGTGTATTGGCAAAATGATTCAGATCACAGAACTAAATCACATGCTGAGATCAGCTTTGTGTGTGTTTGTGTGGTGTTTCATGTGAGCAATAGTTTTCAGTCAGTTCTGGTGTTTGGCCACTAGATGGAGCCCAAGTACTACCATACTGATATCTCATTAATCTCAGAAATGAAATAGGATATTTTGGTGAAATAAAAGGTTCATTTCTGGTCAAGCAGAGCACTTTTTGTTATGAGATGCAATTGCAATGTTATAGACCTCATTGATCTGAATCATACAAGCCCCATTACTTGTCTGTATTCTCCATAACAGCATTGCTGCATGAGTTTTTATGATTTCTTAGGTTTTTGGGTGCTGTAGCACCCCCGACAGGCCAATTTGAAGCAAACTTGGCCTACCTCACAGGGACCTCAGTGTATAAAAGCCTTTCAAATTGGGAGTTGATCACTTACATGGTTTATGAGTTATAGCAATAAAGGTCATTTATGGCATGGCCAGAAGGATATAATGGAAAAATTGACCAATCAGACAAATAAAAATGCAACATTTTTTCCATATTTAGTTAACTACAGTGTCTACAGATTATGCCTATGCCATTTTTGCCATCATTGGATCAAATTCCTAGGACTAGTTCTTAAAGAGCTATTTTCAAACAATTGATGAATGTGACAAAAGTATGCATTTTTTAATAGGACTTGTAATTGCAAAGTTGTCACGTCTACTGCAAGGTATAAAAAGAAACAAGTTGCATGTTCCTAAGTGAAAATTTGGAGGAGTTATGCATGATTTTCACAAATAGCGCCACCTAGTGGCCAAATGTTTCAACACTGCACAGTATGACACATAGTCCTGGGATATGCACAGCGATGAGGTTTCATGTTGATTGGCCAATGGTAAGTCTGTCAAATGGCCAATTAATTCAAATAAAAATTAATTGGCTCATGGCGGCCATGTTTTTTGAGTGATGAGGTCATCATTGTGTGCCTTGATACCACTTGGGCCCCTGATGATGCCTGTAAAGTTTGGGCTTGATGTGACTAATGGTTTCTGAGAAACAAATTTTCCCATGTTATAGCGCCCCCTATTGGACAATCGTGGCCAGCTTTGACCTGTGACCTCTGAGTCATGTGCCCTAACAACTGATAAATTTTCATAAAGATAGGTCAAAGCATTGCTGAGATATAGCTGCTGAAGTCAATTTGGCCACGCCTCAGAGCTATTGATTGACATGTGACAACCAGACTGTATACCAATGTCACAGTTTTGTTGATGTTCCTTGATAATGAGATTCTTGTGAATATTTTGACACCAAGATTGTGGTGATCAGATGAAAAACCAGGGACTAGTATAAAAAAGTAGGTTTTGCATATTATGCAAATTAGCAAAAAATCTAAGTAGGCGGAGCTTAATAATTTTTGTACCATTGTTTTTGGCTTGAGCCAAGGAATCCATCAGAAGTGGAATTTTCTTTCTAGGACCTACGGTGTGGGAGATATGGGCCAAAATGCAAAAAACTGCGCTATAGCGCCACCATCAGGCCAATTTAGGCCTCTGTACTTAAGCGTGGTCCTGCAAAGAGACTACACCATTCTGCCAACTTTGGTGTTTCTGGGCCTTACGGTCTAGGCTGCAGTATGCGTTTTATGCGGAGAAAAATAATAATAATAAGAAAAACCCGAGCAATTACAATAGGTTTCCCACACTACGTGTGTGAACCCTAATAACAATAGGTTTCCCACACTACGTGTGTGAACCCTAACAAGCGGCAATTGGCGGGTTCACACACGAATAGGCTTCTTGGCCTCAATAGGCAGAGGCCCAAAAGGTCCTTTAGACCCTAAATGTGAAAATGAAGCTGTTTGAGTGGAAAAAATGCACAAATAAATCAATGTGCAAAATAAGGTTCAATTGGGGCACTAAAGGGCCAAAAGGATAAAAATAATGAGTATTGGCAAAATAATTCAGATCACAGAACTAAATCACATGCTGAGATCAGCTTTGTGTGTGTTTGTGTGGTATTTCATGTGAGCAAGTTTTCAGTCAGAATATGGCCACTAGATGGAGGCCAAGTACTACCATACTGATATCTCATTAATGTCAGTAATGAAATAGGACATTTTGGTGAATTAAAAGGTTAGTTTCTGGTCAGGCTGTGTACTTTATGTAAAAAAAAAAAAGATTCAGTTGAGGCACTAAAGACCGAAAAGGATCAAAATAATGTGTATTGGCAAAATGATTCAGATCACAGAACTAAATCACATGCTGAGATCAGCTTAGTGTGTGTTTGTGTGGTGTTTCATGTGAGCAATAGTTTTCAGTCAGTTTCGGTGTTTGGCCACTAGATGGAGCCCAAGTACCATCATACTGATATCTCATTAATCTCAGTAATGCAATATGACATTTTGGTGAAATAAAAGGTTCATTTCTGGTCAGGCAGTGCACTTTTTGTTATAAGATGCAATTGCAATGTTATAGAACTTATTGATCTGGATCATACAAGACCAATTACTTGTCTGTATTCTGCATAACAAGATTGCAGCATGAGTTTTTATGTTTTCTTAGGTTTTTGGGTACTGTAGCGCCCTCGACCGGCCTATTTGAACCAAACTTGGCATACCTCACAAGGACTTCAGGATATAAAAGCCTTTCAAATTGGGAATTGATTGCATACCTGGTTTATGAGTTATAGCAATATAGGTCATATATGGCATGGCCACAATGATATAATGGGAAAATGGACCAATCAGATAAATAAAAATCCAACATTTTTTTACTCAGTTTTTACCTACAGAGTCTACTGATTATGCTCATAGCAATTTTTCCATAATTGGATCAAATTCCTATGACTAGTTTGTAAATAGCTATTTTCAAACAATAGATGAATGTGACAAAACTATGCATTTTTTAAAAAGACTTGTAATAGCAAAGTTGTCAGGTCTACTGCAAGGAATAAAAAGAAACAAGTTGCATGTTCCTAAGTGAAAATTTGGAGGAGTTATGCATGATTTTCACAAATAGCGCCACCTAGTGGCCAAATGTTTTAAAACTGCACAGCATGACACATAGTCCTGAGATATGCACAGTGGTGAGGTTTCATGTTGTTTGGCCAATGGTAAGTCTGTCAAATGGCCAATTAATTCAAATAAAAATTAATTGGCTCATGGCGGCCATGTTTTTTTAGTGATGATGTCATCATTGTGTGTCTTTATATCACTTGGGCCCCTGATGATGCCTGTAAAGTTTTGGCTTGATGTGACTAATGGTTTCTGAGATACAGTTTTTCCCATGTTATAGCGCCCCCTATTGGACAATCGTGGCCAGCTTTGACCTATGACCTCGGAGTCATGTGCCCTAACAACTGTTAAAATTTTATGAAGATCCGTCAAAGCGTTGCTGAGATATGGCTGTTTAAGTAAATTTGGCCACGCCTTGGAGCTATTGATTGACATGTGACAACCAGTCTGTATGCAAATCTCAAAATGTTTTTAAGCACCTTTGATAATGAGATTCTCCTGAATATTTTGACACCAAGATTGTGGTGATCGGATGAAAATCCAGGGACTAGTATAAAAAAGTAGGTTTTGCATATTATGCAAATTAGCAAAAAATCTAAGTAGGCGGAGCTTAATGGTTCTTGAGGCTTTTTTGTTTGGCTTGAGCCAAGGAATCCCTCAGAAGTGGAATTTTGTTTCTAGGCCCTACGGTTTGGGAGATATGGACCAAAACGCAAAATGGTGCGCTATAGCGCCACCATCAGGCCAATGTGGGTCTCTGTGCTTTAGCACGGTCTCGCAAAGAGACTACACCATTCTGCCAAGTTTGGTGTCTCTGGGCCTTACGGTCTAGGCTGCAGTATGCGTTTTATGCGGAGAAAAATAATAATAAGAAGAAAAAAGAAAGAAAAATCTGAGCAATTACAATAGGTTTCCCACACTATGTGTGTGAACCCTAATAAGAAAAAGAAGAAAAATTCGAGCAATTACAATAGGTTTCCCACACTACGTGTGTGAACCCTAAATAAATCAATGTGCAAAAAAATGTTCAATTGGGGCACTAAAGGCCCAAAAAGGATCAAAATAATGTGTATTGGCAAAATGATTCAAATCACAGAACTAAATCACATGCTGAGATCAGCTTTGTGTGTGTGTTTGTGTGGTATTTCATGTGAGAAATAGTTTTCAGTCCGTTCCGATGTTTGGCCACTAGATGGAGCCCAAGTACTACCATACTGATATCTCATTAATCTCAGTAATGCAATATGACATTTTGGTGAATTAAAAGGTTCATTTCTGGTCAGGCAGTGCACTTTTTGTTATAAGATGCAATTGCAATGTTATAGAACTTATTGATCTGGACAATACAAGACCAATTACTTGTCTGTATTCTGCATAACAAGATTGCAGCATGAGTTTTTATGTTTTCTTAGGTTTTTGGGTACTGTAGCGCCCCCGACAGGCCAATTTGGACCAAACTTGGCGTACCTCACAAGGACTTCAGGATATAAAAGCCTTTCAAATTGGGAATTGATTGCATACATGGTTTATGAGTTATAGCAATATAGGTCATATATGGCATGGCCACAATGATATAATGGGAAAATGGACCAATCAGAAAAATAAAAATCCAACATTTTTTTACTCAGTTTTTACCTACAGAGTCTACTGATTATGCTCATAGCAATTTTTCCATAATTGGATCAAATTCCTATGACTAGTTTGTAAATAGCTATTTTCAAACAATAGATGAATGTGACAAAAGTATGCATTTTTTAATAGGACTTGTAATTGCAAAGTTGTCAGGTCTACTGCAAGGAATAAAATGAAACAAGCTGCATGTTCCTAAGTGAAAATTTGGAGGAGTTATGCATGATTTTCACAAATAGCGCCACCTAGTGGCCATATGTTTTAAAACTGCACAGCATGACACATAGTCCTGAGATATGCACAGTGGTGAGGTTTCATGTTGTTTGGCCAATGGTAAGTCTGTCAAATGGCCAATTATTTCAAATAAAAATTAATTGGCTCATGGCGGCCATGTTTTTTGAGTGATGATGTCATCATTGTGTGTCTTGATATCACTTGGGCCCCTGATGATGCCTGTAAAGTTTTGGCTTGATGTGACTAATGGTTTCTGAGATACAGTTTTTCCCATGTTATAGCGCCCCTTATTGGACAATCGAGGCCAGCTTTGACCTATGACCTCGGAGTCATGTGCCCTAACAACTGTTAAAATTTTATGAAGATCCGTCAAAGCGTTGCTGAGATATGGCTGTTTAAGTAAATTTGGCCACTCCTTGGATCTATTGATTGACATGTGACAACCAGACTGTATGCAAATCTCAAAATGTTTTTAAGCAACTTTGATAATGAGATTCTCCTGAATATTTTGACACCAAGGTTGTGGTGATCCGATGAAAAACCAAGGAGTAGTAGGAAAAAGTAGGTTTTGCATATTATGCAAATTAGCAAAAAATCTAAGTAGGCGGAGCTTAATGGTTCTTGAGGCTTTTTTGTTTGTCTGGAGCCAAGGAATGCACCTGAAGTGGAATTTTGTTTCTAGGACCTACGGGGTGGGAGATATGAACCCAAACGCAAAATGCTGCGCTATAGCGCCACCATCAGGCCAATTTGGGTGTCTGTACTTAAGCACGGTCCCGCAAACAGACTACACCAGTCTGCCAAGTTTGGTCTCCCTGGGCCTTACGGTCTAGGCTGCAGTATGCGTTTTATGCGGAGAAAAATAATAATAATAATAAGAAAGAAAGAAAGAAAGAAGAAAAATCCTAACAATAACAATAGGTTTCCCACACTACGTGTGTGAACCCTAATAAGAATATAGCCGCAAGCGGCGATTGGCGGGTTCACACACCAATAGGCATTTTGGCCTCAGTAGGCAAAAGGAAGCCCAAAAGGTCCTTTAGACCTAAAAGTGAAAAAAAAGCTGTTTGGGTTTGGCCAGTGTGTGCTCTACAGATGTAGAGTGTGATGACATCTGCGTGTGTCAGAAAGGGAGACACAAAAATAGCACATCTGGCTAGAGCTGCATCTATGTGAACAGTATAGGAAGGCCTGCACTTGTCTATACATGATTGGGCCTCTATATTACTGACAGAGAGAGATTGAGGGAGCCAGAGACTATGCTTTGTTATTTCACTCCTTGTACACGTAGCACGCCTAACATGACTGCCTGTGTATTCAAAGTATGAATGTAGTCTGCAAAGCCTGACATGACTGGCATTACTGACATAACTGATATGACTGGCATGACTGGAATGACATCACTGGCATGACGAACAAAATTAACATGACTGATATGACTGACATAACTGGCATGACTGTAATGATTTGAAGATTTGACTGACATGACTGGACTGACATGACTGATAGGACTGATATGACTGGACTGAAATGATTGGCATGACATGACTTACATGACTGGCAGAACATGACTGGCATGACTGGCATCACTGACATGACTGATATAACTGACATGACTGGACTGGCATGTCTGATATGACTGACATCACTGGTATGACTGACATATACTATACATATACTATAGATATGCATACAAACTATACATACATTTAGGTAGAAGTGTGTGTGTGTGTGTGTGGTAGTATATGTATTCAAACTATGACAACATATACTAATACATACATACATAAGTATACATAGAAACTATACATACATATAGGTATAAAGGTGTGTGTGTCTGTGTGTTTGTGTGAGAGACAAAAAGAAGCCAAATATCAGTTTGTATAAGCATGTGTTAGTCACTGAGATATGGGTGGGTATGGCTAGGGAAGTGTCATTGTGAATACTATAGGAAGGCCTGCTTGCGCCTGTATGTGTGTGTGCCTGGTTAATAGACACAGAGAGATCTAGGTAGCCAGAGCAATGTTTACTTAGGGCACAGAGATGGGAGGGGGAATGTGGGTGAGAGTGTGAGAGAGACTGAGAGTGTGAGTTTCAGCTTGCGTGCGTGTGAGAAGGAGAAGGTGACAGAGGGACTTTACATGCATTCTTATGCATTGTATATAATACTGCACTGTAGAGCCATACGATAACCGATTTAGATGAAACTTGACAAATTTGTTCAGGATGGGATTCTGAATGGGCTTGTGCATTTTGGTCAGAATTGGGTAAAATATGAAAGAGCTTTAAGAATATGAATATTATATGTATCGATGCTGTCCATTAAAAAAATATTTAGCAGGTATAAGTGTCCTCAAATCCAAAATCTTTGGATTGTTTTTTGATTTCACACTCTGTAGAGTATTATAAGACTTTGCTTGACATGATAGTATGAAAATCCTAGGAGGAGTATGAAAAGTGATGATTTCAAACTATTATTAACTGTAAATAAACTGTGCATTTTTTAATAGGACATGTAATGGGAAAGTTGTTCGCACTACTGCAAGGAATCAAAAGAGTCCAATTGCATGTTCCCAAGTGGAATTATGTAGGGGATACACTTGCTTTTTTTGCAATAGCGCCCCCCAGTGGCCAATCGACACCCGGCTGGATTATGTCATAGGGGGCGTGCACTTGTCCACACCCAAGAGGTTTCGTGCAGATCGACCAATTGTAAGCCTGTCAAACGCGTGCCGATCACTGATTGGCCGATTACGTCAGCCATTTTGGAAGTATGGCATGTCTGCTTTAGGACCTGGTTTCCAGAGGCCCATAGATGATGTCTGTCAAGTTTCATGTGGATCGGCCAATCTGAGTGCATGGGGCAAATTTTTGCATGTTATAGCGCCCCCTAGCAGGTGAGGTATGGCAACCTCTGCGAGCTGCCCAAGACCCTCACAGGGAAGCTGTCTGTGAAGTGCCATCTCATTACATGCAAGTTTTCTTAAGTTAGAGCTCCATATGCGCAAAATTTACTATTGAATTTACGCCCCCTCATTTGATTGGCTTATACTGACTAGGTAGTGAAGAAATTAGCATTTTTGTTGGATACATTTTAAAGTTCAGACTCTTCTGAACGTTTTGATACCACATATGTGCATGTATGTGAAAAATCCAGGGACTAGTTCGCGCTCAAAGATGTGTGTGATTTTGCACATTATGCAAATTAACTCGAAATCTAAGTGGGCGGAGCTTAATGGTTGTATATTAATTGTCCTATTGAATTTAGTCAAGGAATGTATAGGAACTGGAATTTTGGTTCTAGGACCTACGGTGTAGAAGATATGGACAAAAAGTCAATATGGTCCGCTATAGCGCCACCATCAGGCCAATTTGGGTCCCTGTATGGGAATCTGGTCCTTGGAGGTAACTGAACCTTTTTGCCAAGTTTGGGGTTTCTAGGCATTACGGTCTAGGCTGCACAATACGTTTTAGGTCAAAAAATGGGACAAAGAATAATAAGAAAGAAAAATTCTAACAATTACAATAGGGTTCCCACACTATGTGTGTGTGAACCCTAAAGAAAAAAGAAAAATTCGAGCAATTACAATAGGTTTCCCACACTACGTGTGTGAACCCTAAAAAAACAGTGTTTCTTCCATTTCCTTTAACTTTGACTGATTTTCCACATCAGCTGGATGGCACAGCAGAACTATCCTCTGAAGAAAAGCACAGCATCAATGAGCTGACACTGTCCTGGGATTTGCCTCAAGTTACATCTGAAAATAGAAGATGGCTTCTTGACAAACTCCTCCTCCATGCTGTAAGTATTTTAACAGGTCATAGTTAGGATGAAGGAATGAATGTTGGATTTGTATCCACTAGATACACCATTGAATATTGTGAGTTTGTTATAAGAACTGAACAAGTTGAGTTGAAGATTCAAATACTTTACAGGTTCTTGGAAGAACCTCCAGACAAGTCAAGCAGTTACGGCGTGGTTTGAAAGAGACACTGATTTGGCCTTTGTTAACAGAAAGGAAAGACACAATTCCCCTGCTCTTTCCACTGGCATCTCAAATTCAGTGCACATCACAGGTAAATGCATAAAATCAACACTTCTTAGCCAGTAGCATTGGTTTCAGGTCATTGGAACAGTTAATCTTCGAGTATAGCTGCAATGATTGGTCAGTTCACCAAAAATATAAATGACAAACAAAATATTGTTAAGACATGGTCTTCCTAAATGAATATATAAAAATATACACACTCTAATGACTGCCTAAAAGTAAGGAAAAACAATTGATGTGGAAAACATCTGAAAAGTACTGATTTTACACTTAAAACTTTCAGTACATTTATTTAAACCAGTAATCTTCAAATCCTGCCATGGTGGATCAGTGTCCAGCACAATTTGATGGTTTTCATGCTCAACTTACCTGATCTAATACATGTGTTAACTGACAAGCTTCAGTGTTGTCTGACGAGGGAAATCTCTGAACTGTGTTGGGCCTTCCAATGGTCTATTTAAATAAGATTTAACCACTGGTGTTTTCTTTTTGCCATATTTGGGCACAGCAGTATTTTGTACATATTTTGCGGCTAGATCGAAAAGCCGGTGTTACATAATGGCTGAATTTTTCTGTCAGATGGTCCTGGACAAGATAAAATGGCCTACGCAGGATGAAGACGAAGACAGTGATGTCGCTCTAGAAGATGCATGTAGGATCACAGGGTTCCTTCGAACATTTATTGAGAATGGTAAGTTAAATTTGTACTTCAGGTTATTTGGCTAGTGTTTTTTACAGGTAATTTCTGTAGGTAATTTCATGTTTAATTGTGGATTCTTCATAAAAACAGTTACAAGAATAACTTAAATAAAATATTGGTGCCCTTTTTGATTCTGCTTTAATGCTCTCCTCTGATAGCATCTCCAAACCTGCTTGGAAAACTTGTGCAGTTCTGGGTGGGATGGGATGTTCTTCCCCGATACTTGGATGTTGAAGTGGTGGAGAGCAACTTTCCAAAGTCTTCTACCTGCTTCTATCTTCTTAAAATTCCAGCACATTACAAAGAATACAGTATCTTTGAAAGAGACATTCTGGCTGCTGTTTGTAGTGTTGATACTGGTTTTGGTATGGTCTAAAGAAACACAGGTTTGTTCCCCAATGCAACAAGCAGTTCAGTGGTATTAAAACTACCACCTAGTTCTGCCAATGTGTAATGCTGCAAGCAAAGGTTGTAAATGTCTGTGTTATGTTAAGATAAAGCATGTTGCTCTTTTAGGTTCCGTTGAACTAGTATACATTTTGACATGTCAAAACAGCAAAAATGCTGGTAAAATTAATACCAAAAGCCAGTTATCAATCTGGTACTGTAAATGCTAGCACATGGGCTTGACTCACTGGGACACTTTCAAATGTAGCCATTGTTGACATTTATTTACACTGGCATTTTTCAAAAAAGTCAAAATGTATTTGCAAATGCAAAGAGACAAAGTTCTTTATAATAAAAATACAATATTCTGTTTGCTCATTTCTTTTAATTGTGAAAAGCAGTTAAGGTTCTTGGTCAATTACATCAATGCATCATTGAGATCCCAGCAGTTAAAAGGGCATTACTACCACTTTCTGCATTGTATAGGTTGTGAATCAGGAATTTACTGGAGCATTTCTGATAATAAGTTAACAGTTTGTATATAGACATCCAACACATTAGACAGAGGGCCATCAGGCTCTGGTAGACTTTCTATTTCCTGTTCAGTCAGTGCACGCTGTAGCTGAACTTCGGGGACAACCACATCAGACTGTCGATGACCACATGGCCCAGTCCAATCAACTCCATACTCCAGGTCAACCTTTAACAGCAAGAGATGTGGTTAAAAGGTCTGTTCAGCCAAGATCAGTGGTTGTCATGGTCATAATATCTTAATACAGATCTGGAAGCTTAATAGAGCCTAAACTTTAACATGTGTTGTGATTATGTCTAGTTTACACCACAAACTATTGCTCATTGTTGAAGCAAATGCTGGCAGTTTTTTAAATGAAATAGCCTCATTTTTAATAGTTACATTATATTACAGAATGTCAAACCTGAATGGGGTCTTGCACTGCCTCATGCTCATGTTGAGTCCACAGCTGAAGCGGAGATTGATTTCCCTCAGTGCGCAGTCGGTGGCAGTTCCAGCCACGTTTGAAAAAGTCTAGGTGCTTCTGAAGTTGAGGCAGAAAGCACCAGTGTAGAGCATAGAGATGAACTTCGCTGTCAGGATTCAGAAGGCCTTCTCTCTCAAGGCTGGTAAAGATTGTGTAGAAGAGATCAAGCACTCCCACATAAACGTCTCTCCACAGCCTCTCTATTCTGTTTGAAAAACGAACATTGGTAATCTTGTAAAAATTTCTGTATTAGACTTGCTGTGTGTACATGTGCATACAACATGGGTTACACACCACAAAAGATGACACTTGAAAAAATACTATCCATACAGATTACAGGGTATTGTATGAGAAGAGGATGATGACACCATGACTTAACATACTATTATTTTTGTTGCTTTACTTTATACATCAGTCACATCAGCACTCATTATAAAAGTTAACTTACAAAAGTACCTTAAAAAAATTGCTTCCTATGAGTTGGTGGGAGCCTTTAGTTAATCTACTTAACCTGCAGTTAAAGTAGATTAACAAATGGATGAAGAAAAAAGATGGCTTTGGAAAATGAGGTACAGAACTTTGTTCAATATTTAGTGGGTGATAACTAGACTGCTTGTTCTTTCTTTACATATGCTGCTCCAAATACAAATCAATTAAAGTTGTTCTGTGCACCAATGCATTAGTTAAATCCTTGACAGGTATTAAGCTTTATCGTGAACTATATTTTCCTTTCAATGCAAAATTTCTATTTGAAATTCTGTGTAGTCCAGAACTGGGCTTAATCTCTGTAAACTGGCCAATCAACTTTCACTGGGTTTACAATCTGGGTTACAAATACAAAATTGTATGTTTTATGTCAAGTACATACCCCTATTAACTATCACACCCCTATTAACTATAATTTATGTTGCCTTAGTAAGAGAGAGCATTGTCTTGTAGGCAGCATCCGGTGACCACTAATGAAGGACTAGAGGAAGACAAACTGCAGCAACAGATGAGCTACAAGTGGACACATTGTTTAAATATTCTAGCAGCAATACAGCGTCTGATCCACTCGTACCAGCACAACACACATTTAACACACCACCACCACCATGTCAGTGTCACTGCAGTGCTGAGAATGACCAACCACCGAGATAAGGCCTGTCTGTGGTGTCCAGACCATAGAATAACAGGGTGAAAGGAGACTAAGGCCAGAAATGTAGTCAACACAAATATGCCAATTCCAATGGTCCACAAATGCAGTTCTGCAGGAACCTGCGTTCTTACTTCACTATGGTGGCAGCTTCCGCTTGTATTATTAGCAAATACATTGTGACAACATGTAAATCCAAATGTGTGCAGCTAAAAGGATCCTTTGTGTCCTTGTGTGAAGCATGTTTCAGGCCTATCAAAATACGCAGAGAAAGATGGACTACAGTCTGAAATTATAGAAAAAAAAGTGCACCTATATAGTAAGTGGAGCTGATCTGAATAAACAGTAGATAAAGGGAGGTGGTTCTAATGAATTGACAGGTTGGTATATTTAAATATGATTATTGCATTAAGACAGAATGTCAATGTTTATTTTAAATGAACAGAAAGAATAACAGTAATAAACATAAAAATTTCAACAAAATATTTACGTATTGCCATATTTTATCTGAATAGTATGTTTTGTGAATGTTGGATGAATTAAAGATATCATGTTACCTTTGATTATGGACACTCCTGCCAGCAATATGTGAATTCCTGTCAAGTCCTCTGTTAGCCACCATGTAATGTGCAACATCAACATTTTCCCCACCTTTATCCGACCTCACACGAGATGGTATACCATACACATCCACAGCTTTAAGAAAACTCCTCAGGACTGTTGCTGAACGATTGTTGGTGGCGGCAGTCAGGTATACAATTAGACGGCTAAAGCCATCGATACCCCCGTGCACAACAATTCGCCATCTGAAATAGATACAATGCATTCAGAAAATCTTCATACCCTTTCACTTTTTTAATATTTTGTTGTAGTTTGGCCTTAGTGAGTTTGAATGTGCACAGGTCTATTGTTTAAAAATTATGGTATTTTGAATAAATATAAATAGGTTCCCACTAATCACATAAACTTAGTTCACACCTACAACAAAACCTACAATTTTATGTTGCAATATTCATAAAATCATGCTAAACAATGCTCATCTAAACAATGAAATGGATTTTGTAAATTCATCATTTGACATCTTTTAATTTGCATAGGATTTAGATCTGTACACAAGCAAGAAAAGTTGAGGTTAATGTGACGTCCACGTTAAACTCAACTTTAACATTGATGTTTTAACATGGGATATTCAAATCCATGCTGTGTCAACAATGTCAAGAGTCCTAATCCTTATTAACCCCTGACAAAAAACAATCTACACTGTTCATCTGTTGTTAATGTACATGACCTCAAATTAAAACTGGTAGTTAGCACTTACAGGTTGCTGTTATATTTAAAATTGAAAAGAGTCCACTGCTAATGTGTATTACTGTTTAAATGCATAAGCTATTTAAAGTACTAGCTTGCAGAGACAGCTAATGTCTGAGATAGGTAATGCTCTTCAAATACCGTATCAATTTGTGATTGCCATCAATGTGCCACAAACTGTTTGGCCCTGGTACAAAGTACTTCCTGCGCCTCCGTGGGTTCAGCTGAATGGTACGCATTAAAACTCCATGAGGATCCACACGCCACATGGATTCCTGTACACGTTGTCCTATAATGTGCAAAACAGAACACAGAATTAGGTGTACTTAAAATTAATTTATATCAGTTAGCAGATAAGCAAATAGCCCAAATACTAACCGGTTGGTAATTTAATTTCAGTGAATGAATACACTGTCAAGATTATTATCACTTACTCTGAATGCGGATGCCCTGTGCATTCAGATACCCAACCATCATTCTGTATCCACAGTTGGGATGGTGCTGCAGAATTTGGGCCACTGTTTCATCCAGATCTTTGTTGTCCATTGGAGTTAATAGACTGCAGACTCTGTTCATCAAAATATTCAACATGACACAGATATGACCACAGAACAAACAAATGACAATGACCACTAAGATCTGTTGCTCAGTCACTATCTGAACTCAAAATAAAGCTTTATGATGACTTGATACCTGTGCTGCCTGGAACACTTGGCCTTTTAAACCTCAAAGTGTAAAGGCAGCTATTGTGTCCAGTCAAATACATGAACATAACAAAGTATCACATTTGAATTTATCATATGTGTATGTATGACGTTTAATCCAAGTCTAAACAGGTGTAAGAGACATTTAAATGAAGTTGAATTTAAGGCCTAATATCACAAATCGCAAAGTTGTTTAAGAAAAAAATACGAAAGCATTTTGGCAGTGGTATTTCTGTTTCTGCACATAGATATTAAGGCATTTTTAGCAAAAACGAACAAAGACAAATGCAGACCGACTAATGTGCAAATATTACCTTATCCCATACTGTGCCATTCTCCGGCGAATAGTTCTCTCAGAGACTCCGAACAATTGTGCGATGTTTCCAGCAGTGTGTCCCAAAAGGAGGTGAGCCTCGATTATATTCGGAGGTAAATTGTAAGATGGACGTCCAACGTTCACTTCCTCCGTCTCTGAGAGAACGTGAAGTTGGTGAGCGACATCCTGAAGTACGTTTAGGACAGTTTGGTCAAGCTCCACGTCCAAATCAGCACTTAACTGAACTAACCCATCCATGACCCTTTCCAAACGAAATTGGAGGTAGTCATTTGGCATGTGATTCTCAAAATCATTCGCTAATGACCTTAAATCATTGACAATTAATCTTAAAAAAACTGCCATAAGTAACTCAGCGTCAACACTTTATATCATGTTGCTAGTTGTATAATGATATCGGTGCTCCAGGGCACAGAAACTGAAGGCCAAGACAGTAGTAGCCGAGCAGGAACCACCAGAGCTCATTATCCAATCCTGCTTTAGAGTGAAGTTAGGACCGCCCACCTCATTAACATACAGATGCAGAAATACAGAAATAAATAAATGTATAAATACAGAAATAAATGTAGAAATATGGAAATAAATGTAGAAATAAATAAATATTGCAATACGGATATAAATGTGGAAATAAATAAATAAATGTACAAATACGTAAATATATGTAGAAATATGGAAATAAATGCATAAATAAATATAGAAATAAATAAATAAATAAATAATAAATACATTTATTTATGTATTTAAGGATTTATTTGTACATTTATTTATTCATTCACTTATATATTTATGTATTTAATAATTTATTTGTGCATTTATTAATTTATTCCTTTATATTTTTATGTATATACTGATTTACTTGTACATGTATTTATTTATTCTTATGTCATTTTTTGTCCTCCATACATTTTCGCCGCGCGGACCCTCGCGCCGCTCGCGGCGCGTCGAGTATAAACCAGGCTTAAACCAGGCTTAAACCAGGCTTTAGAGGGTGGAGTTGGATGTGGGCGGGGTTGGATGTCCAACTCCGCCTTCCTGCAGGCTGCAGCGAGAGGTCTGCACTCCCGCGGTAATCTCGCGAGTCCCGCGGGACCCGACAGAATATCTTGCGGCACGGGACAGAATTTAATTGTTATTGGCGGGAGCGGGAGTTTAATTAGTCCAGGCGATGCGGGAGCGGGACCACATATACATGTAGAAAAATCCCGCAAATTAATAGTCTAGAAAATTATAATAATAATAACAACGCAATGATTTCCATGCATAAGGAACAGGACGAAAACAACTAATCATTCAGTAAGTAAGCAATAAACTAATTCAAAATATTGGCTAAGCAACTGATCACGTGAACATGAAGTGTGCGTCATTTTGTCATTTTGATACAGAAATGGCAGAGACTGTAGACCAGGGGTCGGCAACCTTTGAGACATGGAGTGCCAACTTTAACATGTCCAGTCAATGAGTGTGCCACTATGGCGGCGAGTTTAAATTGTTGACCGAGGAGGGGGGAGGTGTAAATCGACACAAAAAGTATTATATCGCGATCGATCGCCAAGTTTAAACGCCTCCGCCGTTCGCGCGAGGTGTGCGTGCGGAGTCGCGCGCTACGGTCACTCGCGAAAGTATAATCCATTAATATAATAATTTATATTAAAATATATATTTTTGCTGATGCTGGTCCAGCGTGTCGCGTGCCAGTGACTATGCCTCGGTGTGCCAATGGTGGCACGCGTGCCATAGGTTGCCGACCCCTGCTGTAGACGGTCAACCAGTTTCAGCTGTGGAAAATTCTATTAAAACAGGCGAATACACCACAATTAAGCCAACTAGAGGAAAGTCTGATGTATGGAAGTCATATTCCATTGTAATTAATGGAGATGGAAATCGGCTTGTTGTGATACATGTCAGAAAGTGTTGGTGTACGTCACCTAACGGGATGTGTTTGGACTGTGATAAGAAATGGGACAGCGCGATCAATCGCTATATTGCTGTTTTAATAAATACATAAGAAAATTTCAAGTACTAAATCTAATTAATTCAATTCATATTAGGATTGTGGGCGGGGGCGACAGAAATGTGTATGTGGTGGGCGGGTGCGGGATTAAAACAAGCGATTTTTTGGCCGGTGCGGGCGGGAGCGGGATTAAAACAAGCAGGTGCGGGCGGGAGCTGGATTAAGCGATTTTTTGGCGGGAGCGGGTCTAAAACAAGCGGGAGCGGGATTAAAAAAGCAGTCCCGCGCAGACCTCTACAGCGAGACATACTTGTCCGTCTCACCCAGAGACCGTATATACAGTCACTGGTCTCACCTGTGGCTCGTCTCGTCACGTGGGGTTTGTGTGTTCGCGCAGCGTCCTGTGCTCGTCGTTGTTTGAGTCACACATGTTCTATGTAAACGTGTTTTATGTGCGCTGTCTGCGCTTCGGTAAATGTAATAAACGTAACGATTTGGAAAGTGCAAAGGATTCTGTCTCGTCCATCGCCTTGCGCCCAAAGTTACAAAAACATTTTAAACTTTTTTAAACTGTAAAAACACTGGGTAAACTGTCAGTGACATGGACTAACTGTAAATAGTCACTGACACTGGATAAACTGTCCTTCTGCTTTTAGATGTCCGATTTGACTATTGTCGTTACCGGCGCTGTCCGACGCCACGTTGTTTTACTGTTAGGGCGTACTCACACTAGGCTCTGTGATCCGGGCCCGGGCACGGTTGCCTGCCGAAGCACGGTTCGTTTGGCTAGTGTGAGCGCTCCAACCGTGCCCGGGCCCGGATCAGTTAACCGTGCTCGGGCCCGCTTTGAAGAGGTGGGCCAGGGCACGATTCATGTGGACTCGGGCACGGTTCGCTTCTAGTGTGAGCGCTATCCGTGCTCGGGCCCGCTTGGTGCCTCGTCTGATTGGTTCATTTCGCTGGAACTCAAACATGACATCAGTGATGCGACGCTCACGTTAAACAGTCATAGCGGCAAAGCGATTAGCAGACAATCGTTGTGTTAAATTATCGATAAATCTGTGCTTGCACCGTGTTTCTGCACTCCCAAAACGACTCCAAAAATACAATAAAAAGAGAATCGTGAACTCTATAGTGTTGTGCGAGCGCGCTTTTTTTTCCAAATAAAGCGGCGTTGTGATGACGTAAGCGTGCTCGGGCCGGGTTGCTGAAGCCAGTGTGAGTGCAGGCCAGCGGGGGAGTGGGGAGGGGGGATAACCGGGCCCCAGCACGGAACCAGCAAACCGTGCCTAGTGTGAGTACGCCCTTAGTTAGACCGAGCACGCCTGCGTGAATTCAGTGACGAGGCGGGGGTAAAAGTTCACTAAAAAATCGATCTTTGGACGTACGAATCGATTATCAGATCATCATATGCGAATCGATTCTGAATCGGAAAATCGATTTTTTCAACACAGGCCTAACTGGGACTGATACACTGAGACAGAGACGCTGAGACACTGATACACTGACACGCTGAGACACTGATACACTGATACACTGAGACACCGACACACTGAGACTGATACACTAAGACACTGATACACTGAGACTGATACACTGAGACGCTGAGACACTGATAAACTGAGACTGAGACACTGGTACACTGAGACAGAGATGCTGAGACAGAGACGCTGAGACACTGATAAACTGAGACATAGACGCTGATACACTGAGACACTGATACACTGAGACAGAGACGTTGAGACAGAGACGCTGAGACAGAGATGCTGAGACACTGAGACACTGATAAACGGAGACACTGATAAACTGAGACACTGATAAACTGAGATCCTGATATGTGCTCCAGCGGCGTGTTTGTGTGTTGGAGGCAGACGTCAAGGCTGTCTCCATCATTCCAGCAACAGGGCAGACAAAATACCGCTATTGTTCATATAGTTCAAAATTGCCACATGTAATTTCTATTCAAATGTCCTACTTGGACTAACAGTTCTTAATCAACAACACAAACATACAGACACATGATTGGCTAGTGCTGTAGTAAATGAGGGGGCGGGGACTTCCCTCCAGAGAGCAGGACCAGTGTGCTCTCATTGGCTCCCAAGCAGGATGACAGAGGCATCATGTGGCCAACATACTGCTGATGATGAGGGTTGAATTCTTCTGTTGTGCCACTCAGAGATGCAGCACTGTAAGTCCCACACGTCCATCTGATCTTTCTGCTCTGTTGTCACAATGTTCTGACAGTGTTCATATTACTCTGGCTGCTTAGATTAGGACTTATTACCAATGTGTGAAAACTGTAGATGATGAAATTCTTGATAGAACTACTGAAAATGTCAAGTATTTTCTTCCTGTGCATCACACACACACACACACACACACACACACACACACACACACACACACACACACACACACACAAAAGCTACAGTTCTAATAGTGAAATATAGGTCTCACTTCACCTACAAACTCAAAACATTTCCCAGTATTTTTGCCTGTCTGTTAGACTAATGATGACACTTCTCAGCAAGTTGAAGGTTCAGTGGATGAGCAAGATTCAGCCTGCAGTGTATGGCCTTCATTCATATGGATAACAGTAACCCTGCAGCACAAGGACAGAACGAGAGAGAGAGAATGAGGAGAGGAGAGAGGGAGACACACAGAGAGAAAGACAAGGAAAGTGTGAGAGAAAGTGAGAGAGACAGTGTGTTAGAGACCAAAGTAAGAGACAAAGTATGACAGACAATCAGAGAAAGAGAGGAGACAGTGAGACATGAACTTACCAGACACATTATATAACCAGCATTTTAAAGACAGCATTATTTAACTCTTTAAAGGAGTATTTAACTGTTGCCTGGACAGGTTTAAAGCTGTAAATAAAAAAATTAATAGTTCAGGCAGAAATCACCCATGTTACACATCCATATTAAAACATCCACCCAAACTACTGATAAACACATCCACCCAAACTACTGATAAACACATCTACCCATACTACTGATAAACACATCCACCCATTCTACGGATAAACTCATCCACCCATATTACTGGTAAACACATCCACCCATACTACTGATAAACACATCCATCCATTCTACGGATAAACTCATCCACCCATATTACTGGTAAACATATCCACCCAAGGCAAACTCATGTCTTACAAGTATTTCAACTGATAGATTGAACAAGTTCAGAAAGATGCTCATTCTTCATTGTCCAATCACAGCTATGATCACAGTGTTGTCATGGTACCACGTTAAGCTATGATGACAGTGTTGTCATGGTAGCACATTAAGTATGGTCACTGTGTTGTCATGGTACCACATTAAGTATGGTCACAGTGTTGTCATGGTACCACGTTAAGCTATGGTGACAGTGTTGTCATGGTACCACGTTAAGCTATGGTGACAGTGTTGTCATGGTAGCACATTAAGCTATGGTCACAGTGTTGTCATGGTACCACGTTAAGCTATGGTGACAGTGTTGTCATGGTAGCACATTAAGCTATGGTCACAGTGTTGTCATGGTACCACATTAAGCTATGGTCACAGTTGTTAGAAATTCGGCCTTCAGGAATCAGATACTGGGTTAGTGTTAAGGTCACCATCATCTCTACTGGGTTAGTGTCACCATCATCTCTACTGGGTTAGTGTTAGGGTCACCATCATCTCTACTGGGTTAGTGTTAGGGTCACCATCATCTCTACTGGGTTAGGGTCACCATCATCTCTACTGGGTTAGTGTTAGGGTCACCATCATCTCTACTGGGTTAGTGTCACCATCATCTCTACTGGGTTAGTGTTAGGGTCACCATCATCTCTACTGGGTTAGGGTCACCATCATCTCTACTGCAGACGTGGCAGTGGACTGGAATCAGTACTGTGGATATTTCATTGTGCTTCATCACACAGTTGCTCCCTCTGCGTAGTCAGTCTGGCTGAAGGATCAAACTATGTCATTTCTTCTAGTTTAAACTATGTCATTTCTTCTAGTTTAAACTATGTCATTTCTTCTAGTTTAAACTATGTCATTTCCTCTAGTTTAACTTGTCATTTCATCTAGTTTAACTTGTCATTTCTAATGTAATGCAAGTTGTCTTTGATAAGCGCTTAATGTAGCATGTGGAAAGCAAATGTAAAAATGTCATGTGTGAATATATTTTTGGGTTTGAACTAAACTGATCAGTTGTAAGTTTTAGTGTGATTAAATTAACAGCTAAATGAATTTAGTGGTTTCAGATCACATTGTGCATTCTTAATCTAAGTACATATACTTTTTTGGAAACTGAAAGATGTCTTCCTGCTGGCTGGGGCTGAGGGTGTGTCTGTCCTGCTGGTGGTGGCTGGGGGTGTGTCTTTGTCCTGCTGGTGGTGGCTGGGGGTGTGTCTTTGTCCTGCTGGTGGTGGCTGGGGGTGTGTCTTTCTCCTGCTGGGGGTGTGTCTTTGTCCTGCTGGTGGTGGCTGGGGGTGTGTCTTTCTCCTGCTGGGGGTGTGTCTTTGTCCTTCTGGGGCTGGGAAGGACAGGGCATTAAAGGATTAAAGGTAAACTGTCTACATCACATATGCAAACTCATTAAGTGGTAAAGAAAATTTTCAGACTTCACTTTTAAAATAATAGAGATGAAACATTCCTATGTGTTAAAGACCTTAACGAATCTGTTCTCCCCTCTCTTCTTCCCTAGCTCCAACGTTTTGAAAGCGTCCTTGAAGACCGTTAGTATTCTGGCCATTTGCTTGCTCAAATTATTGATGCAAGAATGATTGCAGCATGAAATGCTAGCCTTTCTGTCGTCATATTTATTATGGTGTTAAAGTTTTGTTGGCAGACTCATCTTCCTAGAGAGGTCACAGTGTTACAGCAATACTTTGAAGAAAATGGTGCTATAATATGCTAATGTCTATTCAAGTTTTACTGAATAGAGATCTTATGACATCACTTAACATCATGTCAAATGAATGTGACCAATGGGTGAGTCTGCTGCTCATTCAAGTCATACCCACACACACAGAGTAACATCCACAGGGTCATTACACACACACACACACACACACACACACACACACACACACACACACACAAACACACACACACACACACACACAGAGAGTAACGTACACAGGGTCATTACACATACATACACACACAGAGTAACATACACAGGGTCATTACACAAACCCACAGAATTACTTACACAGGGTCATTACACATACACACACACATAGTAACGTACACAGGGTCATTATACATACATACACAGTTATGTACACAGGGTCATTACACAAACACACAGTTACTTACACAGGGTCATCATTACACATACACACACACATAGTAACGTACACAGGGTCATTATACATACATACACAGTTATGTACACAGGGTCATTACACATACACACACAGAGTAACGTACACAGGGTCATTACACATACACACAGAGTAAACATAAATAAATTTATCCTAAATTATTTGTTATTGTGTGAATAATTGTGTTTGTCTGAGTGCCCGGTGTATTCTACCACACACTGTAACTGCTTCTGTGGAAATGTATTTGGGAATATCAGCACTGAAGTAAAGTTCATTGTGTTTGTTTGTAATATCAGCACTGTAGTAAAGTTCGTTGTGTTTGCTTTGTTATGTCAGCACTGTTTGTAATATGAGCACTGTGTCACGCTTGGCCCCGCCCCCGCTAGTTCGTCATCTCCCCAGCTAGTTCGCTCTGGCTATGTGTTTAAATAGAGTTAGTTCGGGTTATTTATGTGTTTAAATAGAGTTCGTTCGAGTTATTTATGTGTTTAAATAGAGTTAGTTCGGGTTATGTATATGTTTAAGTAGAGATACTTCAGGTTATGTATGTGTGGGAGATAATGTTTCAGCACATGTTTATGGTTCTTTATTTGAGATATTGTTTAAGAAATAATGTTCAAGAATCACTGTTAAAGGCTCAATGTTAATCCGTGTTAGTCTGCGTTTATGATATTTTAATTGAGTTTGTCGTGTGTGCATGGGTGAAGTGTTTCCATGTATTTCGGTAGTATTTCCAGCTTTTCGTCTAGCATATTTGTTTATTTGTATATGTGTTTAGTCATGCCTCGTGGTGCACGTGATGTAGTCAGTGTTACATGTGAAACCCTCGTGATATAAAACGCTAGTGTCCACCACACTGTAGTAAAGTTCACTGCGTTTGTAATAACATTACTGTAGCTCAGACAGGCGGGAGAGAGCTGAGAGTTCACAGTCTGAGATGATTTCTGCTCTTTAGAGATATGTTATTTACATTCCTGCTGAGCAGCAGATTGAGAAAACGAAGCACAGTATGAGACCACTAGACTAATTGATCCAGAATAAAATCATGTTATAATAATGAGTAGTGCTGGTCTGATCTGCTATAAGACAAATGTGATAACATTCACACTAGATATGTCATTATAATGTATGCATGTATGTGTATATACGTGTACACATATGTAGTCTGTGTGTATGTGGGTGTGTGCATATGTATGTGTCAGTGTGTATATATGTGAGAGTGTAAAAAACGAAAAAAACATTTGTTTCCAGTTTCATTAATACCTTTAGATGGCCGATATTAACGATATTAACCATATCAATCTATATCAACCTGTTAATCCCTCCACCGAAACAACTTTCTGGATAATACCACTGACTGCGAGAAAAGGGACCCACAAAACTCATTGCGGTATGTAATTTGATTCGCTATGATCGCACAATCTTACGACTTTTAAACCACATCTTAACAGTTTTACCGAGCGCTGTCTTTAGTGTGATCTTATACAAACGGGTTATTTGTTGACAAAATGAATGAATGGTTGTGCAACACCCCCGTGTGGTGTGGTGGTCCGCTCCGTCTAGCGGAAGTGTCCGCGCTGGAACGCAGTTCGTGTTTCAGAGTCAAAGTTGGACATACCTGTTCGGACCGAACCGGCGTTGGGCCACAACCACGCGTCGAGATGAGGCGAAAGGAGAAGAGATTACTGCAGCTCGCTGGGCTGCTTATCGTGGTTTTGCTTTTTCTGCCTAATGTCGGATTGTGGTCGTTATATCGAGACCGAATGTTTGAAAACTCGCCCGAGATAGTGGAGGGAGCGGGCGGGCTGGCACACGTACAGGTAAGACCGCCGAGTGGACGGAGTTCACCCCTGTGTGGAGTGAGTTCACCCCTGTGTGGAGCGAGTTCACCCCTGTGTGGAGCGAGTTCACCCCTGTGTGGGGCGAGTTCACCCCTGTGTGGAGCGAGTTCACCCCCGTGTGGAGCGAGTTCACCCCCGTGTGGAGCGAATTCACCCCCGTGTGGAGCGAATTCACCCCCGTGTGGGGCGAGTTCACCCCCGTGTGGAGCGAGTTCACCCCCGTGTGGGGCGAGTTCACCCCCGTGTGGAGCGAGTTCACCCCTGTGTGGAGCGAGTTCACACCTGTGTGGAGTGAGTTCACACCTGTCTGAATGCGCCCACTTCATCTTCTCTTCATCCGTGAGCTCGGTAGAAGCTCCATGTCTGTCCAAACGGAGCCAACACAGTACTGCCGCGGTGGTTCAAAGCTGCGGCCGCCTCGGCGCAGTTTACCGTGTGTCCGCTCCTTCCTGGACACCGTGCGAGGACCGTGTGCTAATGTCCCGGTTAGGACGGAGGTCACGACACCAGGGCGCCAGGGGTTAGCCCAGACGGAGAGATGAACATGGTGTACAGCCACAGTCATCTCACAGTGTTGTTACGGAGGTATTACATGTTTACCAATGTCTGCCTCTTGAATTCACGACTACAAAGTGCACAGGGGTGGTGTTAAAGTGCACAGGGGTGGTGTTAAAGTGCACAGGGTGGTGTTAAAGTGCACAGGGGTGGTGTTAAAGTACACAGGGGTGGTGTTAAAGTGCACAGGGTGGTGTTAAAGTGCACAGGGGTGGTGTTAAAGTGCACAGGGTGGTGTTAAAGTGCACAGGGGTGGTGTCATCAGCCCACGGATCCCGAAAAGGAGCCACGTCGCCGTATCCTGTTTGAGGAACTTTAAGACTTCAAATAGGAAGCACCTATTTAAATCGGATGTATTCATTAACGTGTACTTTTATTTCATGAACTAGTTTCAGTTTCTGGCCACCTAAACATTTTAGAAGACGTTTGTAGGGTTCATATTTGAATTTTACTGTTGATATGTCAATCAGGAACTATATGAAACATAACAGACCAAGATTTATAGATACCTGGTATAAGGAATAATTGGTTTTATAGTTTGTTTATAATATTTTCAAATGAATTAATTCGTTTTTACTTGTGGATATGTTGGGAAAAGATGTTTTGCACAATTTTGGACCATGATCCAAAACTGAGCACCTCTGTAATAAAACCTAATGACGCTTGACAGCTGTGAAATCAAAATGTCATTAAATATGACAACATTTTGGTAATTGCGAGATAAGCGTTATGACTTATAGCTTGAGAATTTAATTATAACACCGTTCAAACCAGCAACAACAGAGACCGTGTGATTGGTGCAGTACTACTACTGATCAATTGGTGGCGCTTCAATGGCAGGTTCTTTACGTGGCGATTATATATGTTTATATGTTCAGAACTATTGAGAATGTATATGTTGGAATACTTTCCAATCATGTGGCCCCTATGTATTTATAGAGAGTCTAAGATGTGTTAAGTGTCATAATTCCAGCTTCATTCTGCTGAGGGCAGCATGGAGACTGAAGACCTACATGAACACTGGTAGCAAGGGTCTTCCAACAGACCCCCATTCACTGCTGATCAGAATAGACGATTTGCTTTAATTATTTCTATTATTACACCAAACGGTTTAATTAACTTTTTTATTATATAAAAATTAACTTTTGCCTTTGCAATAAAACTATTTAGACTATGCAGTTTTGTGACTATGTAAAGTTAAATGTAATCAACAGTAGCACAAATCTGCTCGTGCCCGTGATCTTTTCGCCTTCTTTCCATAACCCAGACCTCAGTACGGCTCACCCACCGTGACCCACCCATGCAGACCTGCCCATGCAGACCCACCCACACAGACCTACCCATGCAGACCCGCGACACACGACTGTGCCAGCCACCATGACCCGCCCATGCAAAACCACACATGCAAACCTGCCTATGCAGACCCGCCCGTGCAGACCTACCCATGTAGACCCGACCAGCTTGCGTGACTGCAGAAAATAGGTTTACACTTACGTTCAGTGATGCTCTGGCACTGTAGATGAATTTTAGTGCACAGTAACAGCAGATTCAGGAATCCACGACAGTGTAAAAGTCCCATTCAGCTACAGACATAAAGCAGGAGTGGGAGACACTGCTGGTGCGTAACTGGTGCGTAACTGGTGCGTAACTGGTGCATAACTCACAACTGCTGCGACGCTGTCGGCTCTTCTCTGTCCAGCATTTCTAGCGGCGTTAAAAATGCGTAACTATATGCAGATAAGCAGAGAAGATAGACTTTATGATGATGAAACTTTATAAATGACCCACATAATGCACTTTGTTCGTATTTGAATGCATGTCCTTGAGGATAGGAAATTAGCATGTTTTTACACCAATAAAGCCTTAAAAAGTTTGGTGACCTGACCTGTTTGCTTGGAATTGATAGAAATCTGTTCTCAGGGTAAAAAGAGCAACTTTGCTGGTCTGAGAGGTCAGAGTAGCTACAGTGAGGTGGTGTAAGGAGAGGCAGGAAAGGTGGTGTAAATAGTGGAGTACAGTTGGGTGGAGTAGATAATGTTGCACTGCTTTGTGTAAAGGATGTTTCTCTGACAGTGGTTGTTAATATTATCCTTACATCACTCCTCTAAGACATTAAGGAATTTTAAATGAGGGTATATTGTCCTCAGTTGTTGATGATAATCACACGATGATTAGGCTGTGTGGCTTGTACATCTGTTTTCTATAGTCGCACTTGTTCTTTAGGATAAAACACATACAGTCCATTAGCCTACAAAATGTTCTTTCTTTGGGAACTTGCTTGTAACCATTTTAGAAAGAAACTGTTGACTCACACAAGAGCCAAAATAATTGTAAAGGTCAAACTAAAAACTAATTGTAAAGGTCAAAGTTTTAAAATGTGTTTACTATAGATTAGTGTGGGATTAATGAGAGGATAATCTGATTCAGCAGCTTCAGAACCTCGTGAGCAGACCGACGTGAGCGGACAGACGTGAGCAGACCGACGTGAGCGGACCGACGTGAGCGGACCGACGTGAGCGGACAGACGTGAGCGGACAGATGTGAGCAGACTGACAGCATTGACACAGCAGCCAGAAGCCTCAAAGATGCAGTGAGACTCCCTACAGGACAGTGAGACTCCCTACAGGACAGTGAGACTCCCTACAGGACAGTGAGACACCCTACAGGACAGTGAGACTGCTCACTGCACACATCTGTGAGGGGCTCCTTTGGGGTGTGGATTAACCATGACCCTGACTCTGACCCTGACCCTGACTGTGGGTTTTAAAGCATTTCCTCTCCTCAGGTCTCCAACAAGGAAAATGCTGTTTTCGTCTGTTTCCCAGGCTGGATTAGCAAGGTAGCTGTTAATGTTAATGTTATGATCATGTTAATTAGAGTCTGAGTGAAACTTTTATTTATTTTAGCATCATAGATAAATGGTGAAAAGCTGTATCAGGTGAAATACAGCTGTATATGTTTAGAAGTTAAAGAGAATTTTTCACGTGGGACTCAGAACATTCTGTGGTGGCCATATAAGTTGCTAAAGGTAAAGAAGCTCAGCTCCAGAGAAAATCATTTGACATCTTAAATCATCAATGTGTTGTCTCCGCTCACTGCTATCTAAATTTTTAACAATACAGCTGCAGCATATATAAATAACTATTATTAGCTATTTTTCCAAAGTCACTAAAACAACTGATATTACGCCACTCTTGAAAAGGGAACTCCATGCGCTTCTGCAGACGTCTACTGTCTCAAATCTGCCTTTTATAGCGAAGATCACTGAGAAATCATTTCCAGTAAGGTTGGAAAGTTTGGGTAAGTCTTAAGGAACAGTCCTTAATTGGTTCAGGGTCTTACTTAAGAAGGTTGGAGTTTCTTGTCACTATTGGCAGCTGTGAATCTGACAGGGCTATATTAATAATCTGACAGGGCTATATTAATAATCTGACAGGGTTATATCTGGCTCTCTCAATGTTTAGATCATATTAATAACCAGATGGGCCAAATATCCAACACTTAAATAAGGTCATAACAGAAATTGTTGTGTTTGGCAACAAAGAGGACATAATATACATCAGTGAACACACATTCTCTGGCTCTAAAAACAAACCTCAAGTCTGAAGTCTTGGGGTTCAAATTATTGATAAATTGATTATAAAATAGTTACAGAATAGAGTTTAAAGTGCTGCTATTTGTCAATAAATTCAGGTTTTGTCCTGATATGTTTCATATGATCATAGCACTGCAGACTCCAGCTTGTTCATATGTAACAATAAAAATAACAATACAAACTTTTCTCAAATTGTTAGTAAACATACACTGTGTATGCTTGTTCCCACATTGCTTTAATACCTGTAGGGTGTTTTTGTTATGAAACTATCATCCAGTATCTCTGTATGTTTCTCAGATCTGGGTTCTCTCAGTCAGTAGAAATGAAGGTAGCTGTTGCTGGTTTGCAGTATTCAGGTAGAATAAGATACTGATTCCCAGAGGGCACATGCTGTCTGCATTTTCCTTAACACCTTAACAATTACTGCAACCCCCAACACACCCACCCCGTCCCCAACACACCTACACCCAGACTGTCCCCCTAACACGCCCCCCGTCCCCCAAAACAACCCCACCCACACCGTCCCAAACACACCTACACCCAGACTGTCCCTCAACACGCCCACCCCGTCCCCCAACACACTCCTCCTTACACCCACCCCATCGCCCAACACACCACTGCTCCTGTCCAGGGGGTAAGAGAATCTGCGCTGCCCCTCTCATCTGAAACCTGGACATTATTATTTGATCGTGTCAGTTGATGAGGTCCTGATGCACTTCTGGATCTTCTGTGTTTGGTATTCAAGTGTGAAATCAGATAAGTCAGTTATTAAACAGTACAAACAGAGCTGGCAGTGTGAGTGCCTCATTGCCTGTAATCTAGTGTAAGATTAGAGAGAGGAAACCTGCAGAGGAATGATCTAAGAAAATTAGGCTGTTTTTAATCTGAAGATCCCCACAGACATAAGATTCCAAAAGCAGATTAGGTTTCATACCCTCGGACTGCTTATTGGATAAGATTGCGTCTTTAATCGTCCCTTAGGTTGGGAGCTCAGTAGGGGGTGGAGTGTTTGGTGAGTGTGTGGGGGTGGAGTGTTTGGTAAGTGTGTGTGGGGGTGGAGAGTTTGGTGAGGGGGTGGAGTGTTTGGTGAGTGAGGGGGTGGAGTGTTTGGTGAGTGTGGGGTGGAGTGTTTGGTGAGTGTGTGTGAGGGTGGAGAGTTTGGTGAGGGGGTAGAGGGTTTGGTGAGTGAGGGGGTGGAGTGTTTGGTGAGTGTGAGGGGGTGGAGTGTTTGGTGAGTGTGTGTGGGGGTGGAGTGTTTGGTGAGTGTGTGTGGGGGTGGAGTGTTTGGTGAGTGTGTGAGGAGGTGGAGTGTTTGGTGAGTGTGTGTGGGGGTGGAGTGTTTGGTGAGTGTGTGAGGGGGTGGAGTGTTTGGTGAGTGTGTGAGGGGGTGGAGTGTTTGGTGAGTGTGTGTGGGGGTGGAGTTTTTGGTGAGGGGGTGGAGTGTTTGGTGAGTGTGTGAGGGGGTGGAGTGTTTGGTGAGTGTGAGGGGGTGGAGTGTTTGGTGAGTGTGTGTGGGGGTGGAGTTTTTGGTGAGGGGGTGGAGTGTTTGGTGAGTGTGTGAGGAGGTGGAGTGTTTGGTGAGTGTGTGAGGGGGTGGAGTGTTTGGTGAGTGTGTGAGGGGGTGGAGTGTTTGGTGAGTGTGTGAGGGGGTGGAGTGTTTGGTGAGTGTGTGTGGGGGTGGAGTTTTTGGTGAGTGTGTGAGGGGGTGGAGTGTTTGGTGAGTGTGTGAGGGGGTGGAGTGTTTGGTGAGTGTGTGAGGGGGTGGAGTGTTTGGTGAGTGTGTGAGGGGGTGGAGTGTTTGGTGAGTGTGTGAGGAGGTGGAGTGTTTGGTGAGTGTGTGTGGGGGTGGAGTGTTTGGTGAGTGTGTGTGGGGGTGGAGTGTTTGGTGAGTGTGTGAGGAGGTGGAGTGTTTGGTGAGTGTGTGAGGGGGTGGAGTGTTTGGTGAGTGTGTGAGGGGGTGGAGTGTTTGGTGAGTGTTGGTGAGTCTCTGTTGGCCCAGTGGGCGGGTCCACAGTGTCACCTCTGTTGGCCCAGTGGGAGGGTCCACAGTGTCGTCTCTGTTGGCCCAGTGGGCGGGTCCACAGTGTCGTCTCTGTTGGCCCAGTGGGCAGGTCCACAGTGTCGTCTCTGTTGGCCCAGTGGGCGGGTCCACAGTGTCGTCTTTGTTGGCCCAGTGGGCGGGTCCACATTGTCGCCTCTGTTGGCCCAGTGGGCGGGTCCACAGTGTTGTCTCTGTTGGCCCAGTGGGCGGGTCCACATTGTCGCCTCTGTTGGCCCAGTGGGCGGGTCCACAGTGTAGTCCTGTAGGCCCTTCAATGCAAAGGCCGCACATACAAGGCCGACGTTGATCGCGTTGGAACATACGTACATACTGTATGTAAATAACATACTGTAAGCACTTATCCTATCCTAACACCTGTCCTCTTCTCAATGGAGTTTGGTACTGATGTTTATAAACACTAAATGACACCCAGTCAGCGCAGGGCAGAAGAACACCGTGCTAACCACAGTAACATTTAAATGGGAGAGGCCATAAAATGGGCCTGGTTAAAGGTAATGACTCACACAGCCTGTAATTTGCTTAAATTTAAATATTGACATATTTAAATATAAAAAGAAAAAAAATTTCCTCTTTGCTGGAATGAATGTGGCTGCAAAATAAGAATGTGTGTGTGTGTGTGTGTGTGTGTGTGTGTGTGTGTGTGTTAGAAACTGAATGGAAAGCCCAGACCTCCAGTAGTTCGGGACGGACATCAGAGGAAGGACTGGCATGACTATGAGGCGATTAAGCGTGATGCAGCCCGGACAGGTGTGTACCCATGACACTGCACACAGGTGTGTACCCACAACACTGCACAGTCCATTGGTGTGTACACATGTCGGAGCAAACAGTAAGTGTATATCTAAGTAGGTGTGTACACGCATCAGAGCACACAGGTATCAGTAGGTGCGTACACATGTTGTGGAAGAAACACAGAAATATAAAATGTTGATGGAGACTCACACACACACACACACACAGAGCACACACCCCACTAGCTGGTCTCACTACAGACTGGCTTTTGAGGCGCATGACTGGCGTGTGGGGGAGCTGAGACAGCTTAGCGTCAGTGTAGAGCTTCAGCGTGGAGCTTCAGCGTGGAACTTCAGCGTGGAGCTTCAGCGTGTAGCTTCAGCATGTAGCTTCAGCGTGTAGCTTCAGCGTGTAGCTTCAGGGTGGAGGCTCGGCGTGGAGGGGTGCTCCTCCAAACTCCAGCTGTCCCAACTGGACAAGGTGGATGTTGTTAACCTTGTAAACCCTGTAAAGCTGCTTTGCGACAACTTGAGTTGTTAAAAGCGCTATACAAATAAACTTTGATTGATTGATTGATTGATGTGGGGAACACGTAGAACAGGTGGAGACCCTGCTAGCTTCTTCTGTTTGCTGAGAAGATGCTGAGGGTCTTTTCACCCTTATACCAAGTGCACAACAGTCCACTCCATTATTCCCGGTCTAGATCCTGCAGCCCTCCTGCCTGTGGTCCTGATGGTGTTATATGTGTGCTCTGTGTGCTGACCCAAAGGGAACGGGGAGCAGGGCAGGGCCTTCCCGCTGAGCGACGGTGACCGCGTGGACCATGCCTACAGGGAGAACGGCTTCAACATTTACGTCAGCAACAGAATTTCCCTCAACCGTTCACTGCCTGACATCAGACACCCAAAGTGAGCAAACCTGTGTTCTCTTTTAAAGAACGTTCAATTCTGCATGTTTAGGGTTAGTTTGTTGTATACAGGCCAATGGCACATAGTGAAACGCTGTAGGCAGAACCATCCTGTGTTCAGAGAGACGGTAGTCGTGTCAGTCCTGTCCACGGTGTAATGTGCAATCAGATGTGCTGTATCTGAGATCAGTAAGTGTCTGAGGTCTGTTGTGTCTGAGATGCGCTGTGTTTGAGATCAGTAGTGTCTGAGATGAGCTGTGTCTGAAATGCGTTGTGTCTGAGATGCGTTGTGTCTAAGATCTGTTGTGTCTGAGATGCGTTGTGTCTTGAGATGCATTGTGTCTTGAGATGCGTTGTGTCTGAGATGCGTTGTGTCTGAGATGCGTTGTGTCTGAGATGCGTTGTGTCTGAGATGCGTTGTGTCTTGAGATGCGTTGTGTCTTGAGATGCGTTGTGTCTTGAGATGCGTTGTGTCTTGAGATGCGTTGTGCCTTGAGATGCGTTGTGCCTTGAGATGCGTTGTGTCTGAAATGCGTTGTGTCTGAAATGCGTTGTGTCTGAAATTATCCATTTCAGCAGTTCCTAGGGCTTCTTAAGGAAGCTTCATGAAGCGGATCATTGCTGATTTGTTCCCTTGGCTCCAACGCCACAACCCAGAAGTGGATTGGCTTTCCCTCTCAGTCCGTAGTTGAGGAGCCATCTGTAAGGACACATGCTTAAAGAGCAACCCGAAACCACTACTGGTCACACATCGGACCCTGTCGATCTTACTCAGGTTCCTGCTGTTTACCACGACCTCAGAGAGGTACTTAGTAAGAAAAAGGCAGGTTTCCTCCCTCCTCATAGGGCTCATGACATAGCCATTGAGCTACTTCCAGGCACTAGTACTCCTAGGGGCTGCCTTTTCTCTCTGGCCATACCTACACGTACATACAGGAGGCCCTGGCAGCCGGGTTCATCCGGCCATCCACCTCTCCTGCTGGTGCGGGTTTTTTCTTTGTGGGGAAAAAAGACGGGAGACTTAGACCTTGTATTGACTACCGGGGTTTAAGATTACGGTCAAGGATCGTCACCCTCTACCCCTCATGGCTACCGCCTTTGAGACCCTCCAGCAGGCCACGATTTTCACGAAGCTTGATCTGAGGAGTGCCTATAATTTAGTCAGGGTAGGAGAGGGTGACGAGTGGAAGACCGCTTTTATCACACCTTCTGGCCACTATGAGTATCTGGTCATGAACTTTGGTTTAATGAACCATGTTCCAGCGCTTCATTAACAAAGTTCTAAGGGAGGCTCTGGACAGGTATGTCTTTGTTTATATGGACGATATCCTTGTCTACAGTAAATACAAGACTGAACATAAAAAACATGTCCGGCGGGTGCTTCAGCTTCTTCTTCTTCTTTTGGCAATTCCCATTTAGGGGTCGCCACAGCGGATCAAATTCCTCCATCTGGCCCTGTCCTGAGGGTCCTCCTCTGACACACCAGCCAATCTCATATCCTCTACCACTGCATCCATAAACCTACTCTTAGGTCTACCTCTCCTCCTCTTGCCTGGAAGTTCCATCCTCAAGACCCTCCTACCAATATACCGCTCCTCCCTCGAAATGAAATGTGCCATATTTTGTCAATTGTGATTTTTACACCCCAATCAAAATTTGTCCTCCGCTTTTAACCCATCTGTGCAGTCAGAACACACACACACACACACACACTAGTGATTACTAGGGGGCTGTGGATCACACGTGTCCAGAGCGGTGGGCAGCCCTAGCCCGGCACCCAGGGAGCAGTTGAGGTTAGGTGCCTTGCTCAAGGGCACCTCAGTCATGGCCTCAGGTCTGGGACTCGAACCCACGACCCTCCGGTCACAAGACCAGTTCCCTACCACCAGGCCATGACTGCCTCCTCTGTACATGTCCAAACCATCTCAATCTCACTTCTCTAACTTTATCTCCAAAACATGCTACATGTGCTGATCCTCTAATAAACTAATTTCTGATCCTATCCTTCCTCGTCACTCCAAATGAGAATCTCAACATCTTCATCTCAGACACCTCCATCTCCCTCACCTGTCTCTTTGTCAGTGCCACTGTCTCCAGTCCATACAACATAGCAGGTCTCACTACTGTCCTTTAGATCTTTCCTTTCATTCCAGCTGACACCCTTCTATCACAGATCACCTCAGACACTTTATGCCATCCACACCACCCTGCCTGCACTCTCTTCTTTACCTCCCTTTCACTTCCTCCATTACTCTGTATCCTTGACCCTAAGTAGGTAAACTTGTCAACCATCACCAAATCAACTCCTTGTAACTGGACCTGTCCACCATCTGCCCTCTCATTCACACACGTACTCTGTTTTACTCCTGCTCACTCTCATTCCCCTGCTCTCCAAAGCATATCTCCATCTTTCCAAGCTCACCTCCACCTGCTCCATACTCTCACTACAGATCACAATGTCATCAGCAAACATCATAGTCCAAGGGGACTCCTGCCTAACCTCGTCCGTCAGTCTGTCCATGACAATTGTGAACAGGAAGGGACTCAGGGCTGATCCCTGATGTAGTCCTACCCCCACTTTAAACCCGTCTGAAGCGGGTGCTTCAGCTACTCCTCAAAAACCATCTGTTCATCAAACTAGAAAAGTCACTATTTCATGTCAAAGAAATAGGGTTTCTCGGCTATCGTATTGCCCAGAACACTCTGGCCATGGACCCTTCTAAGGTCTGGGCTGTTGCACATTGGCCTACACGTACCTCACTCCGCCTGGTACAGCATTTTTTAGGTTTTGCCAATTTCTACCGCTGCTTAATTAAGGGTTTTAGCACCCTTGCAGCTCCCCTGACCACTCTCACCAAAAAGAGTTCCGGTCCCTTTATCTGGACTCCTGAAGCCCAGCAAGTATTCAATGACTTAAAAAAGCAGTTCACGTCCGAACCAGTGTTGTGCATGCAGGATCCCGACCTACCATTCGTAGTAGAAGTCGATGCCTCTGACTACGGGGTAGTCTCCCAGAGAACCGGGTCCCCTCCTAAGCTTCATCCATGTGCGTATTACTCCCATCGCATGTCTCCTGCTGATTGCAATTATGATGTGGAGGACAAGGAACTCTTAGCCATCAAATTAGCCCTGGTCTGGACAGACCATAAAAACATGGCTTACCTCCAGCAGGTCAAGCGTCTTAACCCCAGACAAGCCAGGTGGTCCTTATTCTTTGGGCGTTTTGAGTTCACTCTCTCCTACCTTCCGGGAACTAAAAACGCTAAACCTGATGCTCTGTCCCGCCAGTGGGAGTCGCCACCTGACACCTCTGAGCCCAGCATCGTACTGCCAGCTTCCAAAATCGTGGCACCCCTGCAGTGGGCTGTTGAAACTGAGGTCAAGCAAGCACTTACCAGTGACCCTGGGCCTGGTGGTGGTCCCTCCGGTCATCTCTATGTTCACCCTAGGTTACGAAAGAAGGTAATAGAGTGGGGTCACAATTCGCCTTTTACTGTTCATCCCGGGTCACGTCGTACGTTAAAGCTCCTTCAGGGCAGATTCTGGTGACTTGTTTTGTCACCGCTTGTGAAACTTGTACCAGAAATAAGGTGACTCATACTAAACCTCTGGTTTGTTACGCCCACTTCCTATTCCTTCAAGGCCTTGGACGCACGTAGCCTTAGACTTTGTAACTGGGTTACCTCCCTCTTGGGAGCCATTCTGGTCATCGTCGATCGGTTTTCCAAAACAGTGTGGTTTCTGGCCTTACCTCAGCTCCCCTCGGCCCATGAGACTGCATCTCTCTTCCTGCATCACATAGTCTGGCACCACGGCTTCCCTACTGACGTGGTGTCCGACAGGGGACCCCAGTTCACCAGTCGCTTTTGGGGTTCTTTCCTGAAGCTCTTGGGGGGCAAGGCTAGTTTGTCCTCTGGGTTTCATCCCCAGACCAATGGGCAAACTGAGCGCACCAACCAGGACCTTGAGCAGACGCTTCGATGTCTGGCTTCCTCCAACCCCTCCTCCTGGTCTTTCTATGGGCCGAGTATGCCCATAACACGGGATGTCGGGATGTCTCCCTTCTAATGCCTCTATGGGTATGCCCCCCCCCCCCCATGTACGCTGATCAGGAGGAGGAGGTGGCTGTTCCAGGTGCCCGGGCCATGGTACGGCGATATAGGTTAGCCTGGCATAAGGCCCGTAAAGCCTTGATGTCTGCCTCCACCGGCTATTGTTGGAATGCCGATAAACACCGGCCCTGTCATTTCGCCCGGGTCAGCACGTTTGGTTGTCCGCCAAGGACCTGCCAGTCCGCGGTGGAACCAAGAAATTGGCACCTCGCTACTTGGGTCCCTTCAAAGTGGACAAGCGCATTAACCCCGTCGCTTACCGGTTAGTGCTCCCGCCATCTATGAAGGTCCATCCGGTTTTTCATGCTTCTTGTCTCCGTCCCATCTTGTGTAACATGCCCCATGCTCCGTCCCCGCCGGCTCCCCGCATGGTCGACGGTGGTCCGGTGTACACGGTCAACCAGTTGTTGGACCACCGCCGTGTTCGGGGTTGGGACCAATACCTGGTTGACTGGGCGGGTTACGGACCCAAGGAACGCTCCTGGGTCCCCGCCTCTCGCTTCTTGATCGGTCTCTTATTCGGGACTTCCGCCGTGACAGGGCCGTCTCATTAGGCCCGCGAGGTCTCGGGCCTAGAAGGGGGAGGGGGGGTGGGGGGGCTCTGTCAGGACTGGCTCGGATGCCACTCCTTCTACCACTAGGAGGGGCACCCGAGTCAGTCCTAGACTGGCTGGGCGTAATCAGCAATGATCCGTTTCAGCAGTTCCTAGGGCTTCTTAAGGAAGCTTCATGAAGCGGATCATTGCTGATTTGTTCTTTTACGCGTTGAGTATTCCGCGTTGCTTTCATTTATTCTACTGGTGTTGTGTTACGTGTTTAACCCTCGCGCTTGCGTTTTGTTCTGACAAACGCATTAGAGATGCGCTATGTCTTGAGATGTGATGTGTCTGAGATGTGCTGTGTCTGGGATGTGCTATGTCTTGCTATATGCTGTGTCTGAGATCTGTTTGTGTCTAAGATGTGCTGTGTCTGAGATCTGTTTGTGTCTAAGATGTGCTGTGTCTGCGATGTCATTCGCTTCACGTCTGGGGCTCCCATCTGCTGTCACAATGAATAGAACATGATTGAACAGAAATATGAGGAACCGTATTGATTTTCTTTTAAGTGCAGCTTCACACAGTTTCATTGTTTGCTTGAATCACTACCTGTCAGTTTATGCCTTGGCACCCCCATCTGTGCCATGTGCAAAAGGTCAGATGAAGAAAGTAAAAGGGAGACCGTGAGGTTGAATCAGTCTGTTCTTAGTCTGTTCTTAGCCAGTCAGGTGACTTGGCTCAAATGTAGGCATATGTGCGCCAACAAGGAGCAGAGCAGCAAGACTACTACCATGAGCCTCCTTACAGCCCCGTAACACCCGGCCCCGTAACACCCGGCCCCGTAACACCCGGCCCCGTAACACCCAGCCTCGTTAAGGTTGAGCTTTATGCTGGTGGAATTAGGAACTATTTAACCATGCTGGATTTAGATGCTACGTTTGGATGTAATCCTCAGTGTCCTTGTACTGTACCAGCCCCATGTTGAGATGGAGTCCTGCTCCACCTCACTGATGCTCGAGCACAGGTCCTTCTCAGAGTGGTGGGGGAGGTGAGGTGTTGGGGCAGGTGAGCGGTTGGGGCAGGTCAGGTGTTGGGGAAGGTCAGGTGTTGGTACAGGTCAGGTGTTGGGACAGGTCAGGTGTTGGGACAGGTCAGGTGTTGGATGTGGTTAGGATTTAGGAGACTCTTTCAGGGTTTTTGAAGACATCCTCCTCCCTACTGCTATCTAATATAATACTACCATGTGCTTAATATTATAGTGCTTGCTTCCTGGGTGGGTGGTTTCTAAATGGAAAAGGTGATGAAAGTTGCAATTATGTGAATTTTCACCTAATGTATAATTATTCTCTAGTGCTGTTTGACTGATAGGAACAGTTATCATTATGTGCACTGATTGTATCTGACTCAGTGAATCATATGAATATATGTTAATTAGATCGGGCAGTAATGAACATGTCATGATTGTATGTGGACGGCTCATTGTCTGATTCTTTGTGAGTTCCAGGGTGGAGGTGGTTGTTTTATAAAGTGTGTGTGTGGGTGTGTGTGGGTGTGCGTATGTGTGTGTGTATGTGTGTGTGCGTGCGTGTGTGTGTGCGTGCGTGTGTGCGTTGCGCGCGTGCGTGTGTGTGTGTGTGTGTGTGTGTGTGTCCAGCTGTAAGCTGAAGCTGTATGCGGAGAGGCTGCCCAACACCAGTGTCATCATCCCCTTCCATAATGAGGGTTGGAGTTCTCTGCTGCGGACGGTTCACAGCGTCCTCAACCGCTCACCACCACAACTCATAGCAGAGATCATCCTGGTGGATGACTTCAGTGACAAAGGTACCATACACACACACACACACACACACACACACACACACACACACACACACACACACACACACACACACATATATATATACACACACACACACGTTTAGCTGAATAAACATGTTATTTAATGTACAGTATGTAGGCTTACAAATTCATGTTTAACTGAATAAACCATTGAACACGAGTAGCCTACATTTTATTGAGCACGTTTTTTTCTTCAAGTATCAAAGTAGAACAGCTTTCTCAAGCAGTCATTGATGCATTTTGGAAACAGGAGATGAGCCCCTGGTCTAATGCACCCTCTGTATTAAGAAATCCTCTCTCAAAAACTGACTTTTAGTCAAAATGTGAAAAAAAATTGAGAAAATCATTTTGTCTGACTTTTAAAGAATTTATTTGCAAATAATGGTGGAAAATAAGTATTTGGTCACCTACAAACAAGCAAGATTTCTGGCTGTCACAGACCTGTAACTTCTTTTTTAAGAGGCTCCTTTCCCCCCACTCATTACCTGTATTAATGGCACCAGTTTGAAGTCATTAACAGTATAAACGACACCTGCCCACAACCTCAAACAGTCACACTCCAAACTCCACTATGGTGAAGACGAAAGAGCTGTCGGAGGACACCAGAAACCGAATTGTAGGCTGGGAAGACTGAATCTGCAATAGGCTAGCAGCTTGGTGTGAAGAAATCTACTGTGGGAGCAATAATCAGAAAATGGAAGACCTACAAGACCACTACTAATCTCCCTCGATCTGGGACTCCATGCAACATCTCAGCCCGTGTGGTCAAAATGATCACAAGAATGGTGAGGAAAAATCCCAGAACCACAAGGGGGGATCTAGTGAATGACCTGCAGAAAGCTGGGACTAACGTTACAAAGGCTACCATCAGCAACACACTACGACGCCAGGGACTCAGATCTTGCAGTGCCAGACGTGTCCCCCTGCTTAAGCCAGGGACGTCTGAAGTTTGCTAGAGAGCATTTGGATGTTCCAGAAGAGTATTGGGAGAATGTCATATGGTCAGATGAAACCAAAGTAGAACTATTTGGTAAAAACACAACTCGTCGTGTTTGGAGGACAGTGAATGCTGAGTTGCATCCAAAGAACACCATACCAACTGTCAAGCATGGGGGTGGCAACATCATGCTTTGGGGCTGTTTCTCTGCAAAGGGACCAGGACGACTGGTCCGTGTACATGAAAGAATGAATGGGGCCATGTTTTGTGAGATTTTGGGTG
>NW_027506875.1:1834808-1862308 GCF_052324685.1 Brachyhypopomus gauderio | reverse complement strand
AATTATTATTATTTTTTTTACCTGATTGAATAAACCAAGATCAGTCTGCAACTCTGGCCGGATATAATGCTATTAACACTGTGAACACACAGACATGCACAAACACTCACAACACACACATGCACACATGACCGCAGGACACACCTCTGAGCTGGTCACATGTACAAAGTATTGGAATAGTAGTGTAGTAGTTCAGTACAGCTCTACATGTAGCTAATACCACCTTTGTGTGAAATCATTTTGGTACATTTTTGCAAAATTCTGGGAGTGTAAAAATCAGAAACAGCATTAACTACTTGAGCATTACCGATGTTAAATGTTTGAAATGATCGCTGCTTCTCTCTGTGATTGGACCAGACAAATCAGAGAGTCATCATGGTGCTAACAGCAGGCTGTGAAGCAGGCCCCGGGGCCCAGGGGGTCAGGGGCCCAGGGGCTCAGGGTCTGGCTCCTGTGATATGGCCCTAGGGAATGGGTTAAAGTTCTCCGTCACTACGACGGATTTCCGTCATTAGATTTTTTTGGGGAAAAAATCCGTCAAATCATAATAAACCACACGCGCGTGCGTGCTATCTTTTGTGGCCGAAATATGATTCTCACTGGCGCTCATCAGCGCTGGATGGATGACGGCGGTGTCATTTGATTGACTTGCGGGTCATTCCGCCTTCAGATTTACGGACATTATGTAGAAAAGTGACCTCCCTCCTGCCTGACGTGACCGTAGCGCGCGACTCTGTACACCTCGTGCAAACTTGCGCGAACGGCGGAGGCTAGTTGACGCGTCACATTCTTTTTGCAGTCTTGTCCGAAACGATATGTGGTAGTATAAAGAAACACCGCTCAAAAACAGGAGAATTTTAATGTTGCTATGTGTTCCAGGTTTGAAAAGTGCTGGAATTTAGGCTAAAGTACTTTAAAATGTTGAAATTGTAACTACTTCGTTTCACAACAAATATCTGTCTGACTGAACAGTTTTCTTGCATTACGTTAACAAATACGAGCCTCTTGTAATTCCAGGAAACATGAGAGAACGTGAAGACGTTAAGATTGGGGAAAATAAACAATCATTAAATAATGTGAATAAAAAGCGAATTATTTCGAATCATTTCGAGTATATGTATAAATGTTTAACTTAATTAAATGTAACATTGAAAACGTGTTGAAATGGACCTTGAAAGTGACGTGCAAGTGCTTTAATTCCACCTTATAAAGGTGTATGAACCCTGCAAACATGACTTTGTTCACTGTGCTGAGGCGCGGCGCGTGCGAAGTTACAAAATTCGAGAGGTGCACGACCTTGCGAATCACCAGCACGCGAGGCTCTTGCGCACGGGTGGAGCCACTGCGATTACGTCATTTTCGGCGCACGCGCCGCCCGCGCCGCCCGCACGCGCCGCGTCAAATATAATGGCTTAAACCAGGCTTAACATGGATGGTTTTGTTCTGTTTGTATTTAAAAGCTCTATCCAGTGTAATTTTTTTGTAACATACCTACTTAAAGCAGGTAATCTTACGGCTTATGTTTTTGTGAATAGTGAATTTGATAAAAACAAGAGAGCTTCATACCTTTTAAAACTCACCAGGATTCACTAAATTTGACTTGATCTTTAAATAGTTTTCTGAAGAGGACCCCCAGATTTATGTACATTTATTGCTCAGGTGTTGCATTTTGTCGCTTCATAGATTCTCTCTTCTCTCCTTACACAGGCTGTTTAGATAAATATACTTTATAAATGTGTTTATTGTGTAGAATTAGGCAAAAGAGGTCGTGTCCCAACTACACCACATTTTCAGTAATTGCTAGCATTGTCTTTTGCCAGGAAAAATTTTCAGTCAAATGAAAATTTCTTGCTTTAACCCATGCCCTAGGGGCCATAAGCATCAACTCACAGTACCGCCGCTGCCTTTGTGATGTTGGAGTCCTCCATACATGTACAGACATCTTGCTGTAATCCTGCAGGATCAGGTCTGGATCTACAAATCTCAGTTCCACAGTGTGACCACTAGGAGTCCCCCCCTCCTGCCAGACCTATCCACTAATCGCTATTGCTCCTGTTCCGAAAGAGCACCATGTGTCCTGCAGGTGATCTGCGGGATGGTGGGGGTGTGTCCAGACTCTGCGGGATGGTGGGGGTGTGTCCAGTCTCTGCGGGATGGTGGGGGTGTGTCCAGTCTCTGCGGGATGGTGGGGGTGTGTCCAGACTCTGGATTCGTGTCACATTTATTCAGGTCTGCTGCAGTTGCACTAGCTGAGGCTGCTTGGCTGGGGAACAGGAGCCTGGACTGTTGCTGTAGAACTTTGAAACCACCCTGCGACCACAGACTTGTGTTAACGGGCCGCCCAATGGAGGATGGGTTCCCTTTTGAGTCTTGGTCCTCCAGAGGTTTCTTCCTAATCCCCACCATCTAGGGAGTTTTTCCTCGCCACTGTCGCCTTTGGCTTGCTCATTAGGGTTCTGGACCCATACGATTGTAAAGCTGCTTTGTGACAACGTGTGTTGTGAAAAGCGCTATATAAATAAATTTGACTTGACTTGACTTGACTTGCTCATTGTGCAGAGCAGCGTCTGAAGACTAACGGCACCGCCGCCTAGGGAAAGGATTAGGATTACGGTTAGGATTAGGATTAGGTCTAGGGGTAGGGTTAGGATTACGATTAGGGTTAGGTCTAGGGTTAGGGTTAGGATTACAGTTAGGATTAGGGTTAGGTCTAGGGGTAGGGTTAAGATTACGGTTAGGATTACGGTTAGGATTAGGGTTAGGTCTAGGGGTAGGGTTAAGATGGGTATACAGGTGTTAAGGTAAATTTTAATAATTTAAAATTATTTATAGGAGTGTGTCACATTTGCTTCAATGCTCTAATGAGAGTCATACCACGCTCTAATGGGACAACGTGTAGAATCAGCCTTTCTCAGTGTCTGCCTCTAGAATCAGTCTGTGCCTTTCCCAATTAGAGTCTCTAGAATCCATCTATGAATTTTCCCTGACAGCCTCTGGATTCTCTAAGCAGGATTCACGCCCACCAGCTCCATTTTGTGATCATACCTTCGGCTTCTTCAACCTCTGAGTTGCAGAAATTTGTCAGAAACCTGATGTGCCTTGCAGGTCTGATGCAAACATCCTCTGGGCTAAAGAATAGCTTTGAAAAATGTTGAAACGAATAAATTATTGAAAAGAGAGTTAAAATATACTAGTTCTGTTCTGAATCTTTGAACTCGCAGCATTAATATGAAAGAGGGTGTTTTTGTCATGTAGAATGTAAAGTTGTAGGTTGGTGAGTCGTGCTGTTTTTACAATGCAGGGACTGACTGACTCTTGCAGAAGTAAATAATCTGATTAATCTGATTAATCTGCCGCGACTAGTCCACCTGTCTGATCTTCCACTGGTGTTTGTGTCTGATCAGCTTGGCCCTCTGAGTCCTTCTGCTCATGGTGCTCCATGTGCTTTACTGGCGTTTCAGCCTCTGAGAGTCTCAGGCCGCCGCTGCGTTATTATGTCCAGAGTGGACGTTTCACCATTCCAGTTGTCAGCTGGACTATTTATACCTGGACCTTCTACAAATGGAAGCCATATCTGACCAATCAATCAACCAGCCAGCCGGTGGCAGTTACCTTCAAACCCCTGCAGCAGGAAGTGTGAGAGTGTACACACACACATACACACACACACACACACACACACACACACACATGGAGAGTCGTGAGGAGGGCTAGGCTGAAATTAAGGGGGGTACCATCACTGCGTTTTATGTGTGCCTGTGTGTGTGTGTGTGTGTGTGTGTGTGTCTGTATGTGTGTGTGTGTGTGTGTGCCTGTGTGTGTGTGTGTATGTGTGCCTGTGCGTGTGTGTGTGCCTGTGCGTGTGTGTGTGCCTGTGTATGTGTAATATTGCCTGTGTGTGTGCCTGTGTATGTGTGTAATATTGTCTGTGTGTGTATGTGTGCCTGTGTGTGTAATATTGCCTGTGTGTATGTGATAAATGCTATGCCTGCCTAAAACTAATATAATGGTTTTAGAGAACTTTCATGTTTCATTTTCTCCTATTTTTTAAATATATAATTCATAAATCTTAAGATTTAAAAAAATATGTTAACTTAAAATATAAAGTTATAAAAATGTATAATAACCCTAACCCTATACACAAATGCATGTGGGCATATTGCACATCGGGGTGAAGAATGAAATGAGTATTTCAAGTTGTGTGTTTGTGATGTGTACTGAGATCAGTGCTGTTTGTACAGTGAATGGACAGATGGAGGGAGAGTCTGTACTGTTCTGAGATCAGTGCTGGTTGTACAGTCGTGATGTGAATGGACTGATGGAGTGTGAGTCTGTACTGAGATCAGTGCTGGTTGTACAGTCTAACTGCAGCAGGAAGGGTCACTCGGTCACACATTGGGGGTGAAGCAGTGAGTCAGAGCAGCCCAGAGCTACTAGAGGCTCATACTTGGGGAGGGACTCAACCTTCACAAGAGGTGATAACATCCTATCTTCTCCACCCAGGACAGCGCTGGCCTTCCTAATGGTTCTGTCCAGTTTGTTCCTGTCTGCAGTTCGAGATGCTGCCACCTCAAGAGACCACTTCATTAAACATGGCTGATGTACAGTGTTCCTACTAGCCAGAGATGGGGACTCGAGTTTAGGACTCGTACTCGAGTCGTACTTAAGTCGCATATACAGCGACTTCAGACTCGACTTAGACTTGCATTCAAAAGACTTGCAACTCGATTTGGACTCGTGATTTGAGACTCGTGAACAATCTTTTATTTTTAATGTTCTTTTTGTGTTTCATTTGACAATCTCTTCTCCACCTGTCTGTATGCTTTTCACTTCCCGCTGACGTAACGTTAAGCTAGGTTTATACTTGACACGTCGCGTCCGGCGCGAGGGTCTGCACGCCGAAAATGACGTAAACGTGGTGGCTCCGCCCCGCGCGAGGGCCTCGCGCGCTGTCACTTTTGCGAGGTCGTGCACCTCTAAATTTGTGAGTGCCGCGCTTCAGCGCAATTAACAAAATCATGTTTGCAGGGTTCATACACCTTAACAAGGTGGAATTCAAGCACTTGTACGTCACTTTCAAAGTCCATTTTCAATATTTCCTACACTGTAAAACATTTCAAGTTGGTTAAACTCAGCAACATAAGTTCCCCTGCTGCCTTAAAAAGCTGAGTAAACTCAACTTGAAGGAAACCTTTGTTACAACTCAAGATGTTAAGTTAAACAAGTTGTTCAAATACTGATTATTCATTGTTTCAACTTGATGCACTGAATTAAAACAACTTACTGTGTTTAATTTATCCATTTTAAAAATGATCTATTTAGTTAAATAAACTTGCAATTCCTGACTGGTTTAACACATAACACATTAAAACTTCAGCAATATTCACATAACTTATTATTTTAAGTTAACAATGCTTATGTTTTTTAATTATTTCTATCATTGTTGTTACTTAATGTTACTTAAGCTTTCACCTTGGCTGTTGGTACATCTTTCTTTAATTAAAAAAAAAAAAGGACCCAAAATAAACTGAAGAGAAAATGCGACAGATTTTGCATGTTCACTTCAATTCTTTATTAACTCCTTTTTAGACAATAAGGAGAGGGTCACACAGTCACCCAACATTTTTGTTGTTCTTTTACATACGCTGTTCAAACCAGGTCATCACTCTTCCAACATGACATGAACACGGTGAGCCAAACAGTGCTAAAATAAATACAAGTGACTGTACGGAACAAACACGTATGACCAAAACAAACCACATAATAACATAATCTATCACATTTAACCAAACATTTACTCTTTTAACGTACCGCTTCGTGCCGCAAGTGCTCATGGGAGGTAGCGTACTCCATGGTCCACCCCTATACACCAGTGGCAACGCCACGATAGTTTAATTATTTAAAAGAGTCTAAAGAGTAAAGACAAATTCTTCAACACCAACAGATAAATAGTGTTACAATGCACGACATACGTTAGGAGCAATTTTGCAGGTTGTGAACAATGAAAACCCGCTGTCGCTGCTGTGTGGTTCCGTTGTAAATGCTACTCCAGCTTGCCAAACTCCACTTGGTAAATCACGCTGCATTCAGATTGCAATCCGGAGTCAGGCGTGTCCCTCCGCCGCTGAAAGTACTTCCTTATAGTTGATGTTTTGTCGCTCCTTGTTAATATTAATTGCTATGCCGCTGTAAAAAAGTGGTTAGCCCAATGCTCCCATGGTTTTAAAGTTGTAAAAAGTATTCCAATATTTTCTAAATTCTAAAATGGTGCCTACATCTCTGCATATTCAAATCTTCCCACTTTCCTTTTTTTAACCAATAACTTACAAACATAAGTTAAATAAACTTGGGCAATTCTGAAAAACTCACCATAAGTTAAGACAACGTGGTATTTTAAGTTATTTTTATTTAAGACGAAGGAACTTGAGTTGAATATCCTAAACTTACCATGGCAATTGGAACTGAAAAGAAGAAGTGAGTTCACATAACATAATGTGGCTGTAATGTTTTACAGTATAGCACGTTAAAATTAATTATGTTAAATATTTATACATATACTCTAAATCACATATGTCAAAGTCAAGGCCCGCGGGCCAGATCCGGCCCGTGAATTGATTATCTATGGCCCCCTGGATGATATTTAATTACTGTTAGAACCGGCCCGCAGGCCACAGCTGCCCTATGGTGTTTTGCACCAGGTCAGCGCGGCGAAAATAACGTAATCGCAGTGTCTCAGCTCGTGCGCGAGCGTCTCGCGCGCTGTCGATTCGCGAGGTCGTGCATCTCTCGAATTTTGTACTTTGCGCGCGCCGCGCCTCAGCGCAATGAACAAAGTCATGTTTGCAGGGTTCATACACCTTTATAAGGTGGAATTCAAGCACTTGTACGTCACTTTCATGGTCCATTTTAATATTTCCCAGCACGTTAAACTTAATTAAGTTAAATATTTATACATATACTCGAAATGATTTGAAATAATTAGCTTTTTATTCACATTATTTAATGGTTGTTTATTTTCAAAACGCCCAATATTAACGTCTTCACGTTCTCTCATGTTTCGTCCTGGAATTACAAGAGGCTCGTATTTGTTAACGTAATAAAAGAGAACTGTTCAGTCAGATAGCTATTTGTTATGAAATGAAGTAGTTACAATTTCAAGCATTTTCAAGTACTTTAGCTTAAATTCCAGCACTTTTCAAACCATTATTACTTTATTCATGTTTGCTTGTTGAAAAATATTTTCACTTGAAATTACTGACAGATCCATAAGAAAATATTGCTTTATTCATTTAAGCATTAAATAATATACACTGTGTTAGGTCTTGGTTCAATAGGCTATGTGCAATCATTTCAATATGTTTTAATAAACATTGAACTAGTCCGGCCCTCAGCTTGTAGCAAATTTGTTTTTTTGGCCCTCTGTGTATTTGACTTTGACATCCCTGCTTTAAATTATTCAAAATAATTTGCTTTTCATCACATTATTTAATGGTTGTTTATTTTCAAAATGCCCAATCTTGCAAGTACCCGTCGCTGTAGAAGCAAAAGTCCAGGGGGCGGAGCTGCATCTAATCCAACTCCTCCTACGTGTCGCTTACGTTTTCCGACCAGGAAATATAAATCCAATAAAGAACAAAATGTTCTTTAAATGTTATTTAAATAACACAATACACATTTTTTAAAGTTTACAAGAAAACATAAAAGTGGACAGGAATAATGATAATAAAGTACAGTACATTTCTTAAATATGTAGTATTTCATTTTTTTTTACCTTTAATAAAAATTACTTTTTTCGTTAGGACGGTATACTTCAGGTGTGCAGAATGGACAGTGGTATTTACTACAACATGTAGTGCACTGCACAACTGAAAGCGTCTGTCCTTTTTTCAAAACCGTGATATGCATCTATAGATGGATAGAAAAATATAAATAGTAGGGCTGGGTATTGATTCAAATTCCAAGAATCGATCCGATTCCTATTCTGAAGATTAAGAATCGATTTATTTCGATTTAATCTGATTTAATCGATTCGATCCAATTCGGGGTTTAGTGTTATTAAAAATGTATTTGAGCTGTTTCCTGACTGTGTACAGAAGCAACATGTTAAAACTAGTATTATATCGATATTAATCAGCAAATAGTTACTGGTATTTGGTAGTAACTGATGGCTGGAAGACTGGTGAAAAGGGTAATCATAAATCTACCTTCAAGAAAGGTAATCCAGGACAATAAACAGAGGACATCTTTGAGGTGTCTATATCTGCAACAGTGGACTCCTGGGACACTAACCAGTGCATTATTATTATGATTGAAATAATTAAGAATTCACCTAAAAGCTGTTGCTACCAAATGCATTCTTATTTTAAAAGTGCTCACACTTAATAAACTGAAAGTATAAAATGTAAACGTGTATTTTTCTTTAAAGTGCGAATATAAGAAAAGAACTGTCACGTTGAGGACCCCGACCCCTCCCTTTTGGGCATGTTAATGCCGTCTGCGTCTACTCGTCTGTGCCTGTAGATCTCCGTGGGTGCGGGTGCGTCTTGTGTTATACCGTCTCACCTGTGTCTATTTAATGTGCGTTCGCACAGTGTCCTGTGCTCATCGTTGTTTGAGTCACACATGTTCGTTGTAAACATGTTTTATGTGCGCTGTCTGCACTTCGGTAAATGTAATAAACGTGACAATTTGGAAAGTGCAAAGGATTCTGTCTCGTCGATCGCCTTGCGCCCAACGTTACAAGAACATTTTAAACTTTTAAACTGTAAAAACACTGGGTAAACTGTGAGTGACATGGACTAACTGTAAATAGTCACTGACACTGGATAAACTGTCCTTCTGTTTTTAGATTTCCGATTTAACTATCGTCGTTACCGTCACTGTCCGAGCCACGTTGTTTCACAGTTAGTTAGACCGAGCACGTCTGCGTGAATTCAGTGACGAGGCGGGGGTAAAAGTTTGCTGGGGGAAAATCGATCTTTGGACATACGAATCGATTATCAGATCATATTATGCGAATTGATTCTGAATCGGAAAATCGATTTTTTCAACACAGGCCTAATAAATAGCATTATATTAGTTGTGAAGTTTTTCAGTGAACTGGTTAATGAGGATCATGGCCGTTACATGCACGCACTACTGAATAACCCCCCTCGACGTGTCCATGCGATACCGAACAGCACAACCATTACAAATTATAAGTAACTACAGCAAACACTAATTAATTTAACAGTTTATGTCCAATATGAAGAACACAACATACATAAGTATTTAATACATCTGTATTTTATTTAGCTAACCGCTCGTCTTCTAACATCAGTTTTTACTGTCACTTACTTAGACACCTAGATTAGATAAGCTTAACAGTGGTTGTTTCTGCAAACAGAAACAGTCAGATTTAGTATAATAACCAAAGGAAACTTGTTACTAGCATTAGCAAGATGACAATTGGTTTATTATGAGCTTACTTTCACATTCGTGATTGTTCACAAATGAACGGCAAGTGAGTAAATACGAATAGCAATTTAGGACGGCAACAGTGATTTGAAATGGCTGATCTGATACAACAACTCCTGCGTAGTGCAATTACTTCAGACCAATGAAAACACCACGGTGGGAGGAGTCTAGATCCAGCTCCACCCCCTGGACTTTTGCTTCTGCAGCGAGGGGTATCTCCAATCTTCACGTTCTCTCATGTTTCGTCCTGGAATTACAAGAGGCTCGTATTTGTTAACGTAATACATGAGAACTGTTCAGTCAGACAGCTGTTGTGAAACCAAGTAGTTACAATTTCAAGCATTTTCAAGTACTTTAGCCTAAATTCCAGCACTTTCCAAATTAAAATTGGTCAGGTAAATGTTCCTTCCCCTGTTTTTGAGGGGTGTTTCTTTATACTACCACATATGGTTATGGAGAACACTGCAAAGAACGTGACGCATCATATATAAATGCTGCCGCTCGCACAGGTTCACGCAAGGTGAGCGGAGTCGCACGCTGCGGTCACTCGCAAAAGTATATAAATCCAGCCTTTAGTGCATTACTTATAACAACCTAATGTTTACCCAGTTATCTTGGTATTTGACTTGCCTCCAGTGCAGCAGTAGAGAGGGTGTTCAGTCATGGAGGCCTCATAATGCTCCCTCACCGAGCCAGGCTAAGTGCAAGTACCCTGTTAATCCTGATCTTTTAAAAATGTAATGCGTTAGTTGTAAACATTTTCCTTGTGTTGGACACTGAAAGACACCTTGAAGTTCAAATAGATTGTGTTTGATCCAGTTAGGAGACCAACAGTTGTTGCTGCAGGGCTTTTTATGTCAGAATCATTATTGTAAAATTTGAATTCTGTTTTTAATTTTTATTTTATATCACTTATTTGGTTGCTATTTCTTTATATACAGACCTTTCATATATAGTTAAAAAAATTGATTGTTAGAAAGATTTAGATTTTTTAATTTCACAGCCCTCCTTTATCTTTTAGAACAAAATATAGCAGATGTTCTACTGAAAGAAGAGAATATTGTATCTATTTCTACATACTAGGGTTGGGTGGTTCAGAAATCAAAATGAAACAATACAGGAATTAAAGCAAGGCTTTAAGTAAAAATACTTAAAGCCTTGCTTTAATTCCTGTATTGTTTCATTTTGATTCTTTATTGCGGTTGTGTGTCTTATTATTCTAGTTCTTTATATCATTTCATGTTCTACTTTAGTGTGTTTTCTTATTTGGTTTTTGCATAGTCTGTGTTTCTTGTTTCTGTTCATTATGCCACGTCATTCCCGTAAATAATCTCTATGTACAAGTGTTCACTTCCATTACACCACGAATCTCCGGCGTTACACTAACTTGACTTTCTTAGCATTTAAATGCTGCGTCTGATGAAGATCTGAAATGCAGAATTTAAATTCCAACATGTCAGCACCAGTGGCGATTGCTTTAAGACTGCAAGGGAAGCTCAGCTTCCCCTAAAATGTAAAAAAATAAGTGATCAAACATAAACTGTTGTGTGTACATGTCATTGATTAAATATGCGCTACAACGCGCTCAACTTTTGTTCAGAATCAGTTTCTTATCACTGGTAACGACGCGGCTTTCCTCTCACTCAGTCCCGCAGCTTCACGGTGCTTTAAACGGTGTGGACGCCGAGCGTCTAACAGAGTTAAATAATGAAGCAAAGAGTGCAGCGAAACGAGACGAGCCATTGGATAAATGCTGGGCTTTGTCCCGCCCATCGGACGCTCACCGTCTCTGGGGGTCTATGGGGCAGTGGGCCGGCCTCGGCAGGCCCGGACGCTCAGCTTCTGCATAATGATTGGATGATCTGTCTGAGGCCGAATCCCTTTTTGATTGACAGCGAAATGAGCGAATCAGCGATCTTTTGGTGTAAACCTCCGCGGGAGCATTTAATGTAAATTTTTTTTATTTTCATTCTGTTCTGAGTTGAACCGGAGATTTTCCTAATCCTCTTAGCGGCATTTTCTTCGTTAAAAACGACTAGCGACAAATCGAGCTTCTATTTCTGGTGGTTTTTTGTTGTAGCTGCTTGTGTTTGGAGACTGACTTCTATCACTCAAGCCGAAATTGAGCTTCCCCTCCTTGAAAGACCAGCATCCGCCACTGGTCAGCACCATGGAAGTGTGGAATAATGACAGACAGCATGTCCACGAGAAATATCAGTCATGCTAGTGTTAAAAGAGAAGACAGAAGGAGACTGTCAATGTTTACACCACTCAGAAATGGCAAAATAAAAGGAATAGCTAGTTTACAGTCCACTTACTTTCATTAACATTTGATAGTTTAATTAACATGAACATGTTAATGAAAGTAAGTTGTCTCTAAACGGTCTCTTTACAGTCTACTTACTTTTAGTAACTTTACTTTCATTAATCTCCAAAGCTAGCTAGCTTCAACAACTTACCACAAGAAAAACAAAAGCATGCCAATTGGCTAAAATGAGTTTGACAAAACATGGTTTAGCTTTACCGCAAACTCCAGTAGTTTGACATAAAGCTCAGTAACAAGCACTTCCTGTATGTTGTACCTACCCTTTCCGTCAGATTCACAGTTTGTAAAACGCCACCGTAGTTAATATACCATCACCATTTTATAATACTGTTATCATAATTAAATATCGTGGTATACCGGAATACCGTCGTGCCGCACAACCCATATTGTATATTACATTCTACCGTTGTGGTGGAGATACGCTGTACTTTACTGGTCCAGGAGCCTGTGTGTGTGTGTGTGTGTGTGTGTGTGTGTGTGTGTGTGTGTGTGTGTGTGTCTGTCTCTCTGTCTCTCTGTGTGTGTGTGTGTGTGTGTGTTTCTGTGTGTGTGTTTAGCCAAGCCAAGTACATGTGTGTTTGTGTGTGTGTTTTTGTTTGTGTGTGTGTTTCTCTGTGTGTGTTTAGCCAAGCCAAGTACGTGTGTTTATTTGTTTGTGTGTGTGTGTGTGTGTGTGTGTGTGTGTGTGTTTCTACGTGTTTCTGTGTGTGTGTTTAGCCAAGCCAAGTACATGTGTTTGTGTGTGTGTGTGTGTGTGCGTTTGTTTGTTTCTGTGTTTGTGTGTGTGTGTGTGTGTGTGCGCGTTTGTTTGTTTCTGTGTGTGTGTGTGTGTGTGTGTGTGTGTGTGTGTGTCTGACAGCAAATGTGCAGAAAGGTGGTTGACGTTTTGTGATTGTATCCTAGCAACACTGTGCTTCTAGCTTTGTGTTAGTTGAAAGCGTCTTGTAAAGGTCCTGTGTTGAGTCTTCAGAGCAGGTTTATTTTAAGTTCCTGCCAGACTGCGTAGCCGCGTCATTAAGGAGCAGACTGCTACATCACCTCAGAAATGCTGTAGACACTTTCTGAGCCAGTTAAGCTTTTATGTTTGAAATCAATCTGTTATCTGCACTAGTGGCTGGGCGTTCTCAGTCTTAAAGGAAGTCTTCTCCAAGACATAACAGCTTCTCCCAGCACTGCGCACTCGCGATGAGGAGGTTTCTGTGGAGCAGGACACACGGGAGCAGATCTACAGCTCAGTGAAGAGCTTTCACTCTTAATCCTACTGATTTTTACAGTTGCCATGACAGTGCTAGGCAACAGTAGAAACTTTGGGCCTCTTGATTGTATAAGTGTTAAATAGATATTGGAGACATGTCTGTGTGTGTGTGTGTGTGTGTGTGTGTGTGTGTGTGTGTGTGTGTGTGTGTGTGTGTGTGTGTGTGTGTGTGTGTGTGTGTGTGTGTGTGTGAGTCTATGTGGGTTTACATGTGTGTAAATCTGTGTCTGTGTGAGTCTCTGTGTGTGTGTGTGTGTGTGTCTGCGTGTGTGAGTCTGTCTGTGTTTGTGTGTGTGTGTGTGTGTGCGCGTGCGTGTGTGAGTCTGTTTGGGTTTACATGTGTGTAAATCTGTCTGTGTGAGTCTCTGTGTGTGTGTGAGTCTGTTTGGGTTTACATGTGTGTAAATCTGTGTCTTTGTGAGCCACTGTGTGTGTGTGTGTGTGTGTGTGTGTGTGTGTGTGTGTGTGTGTGTGTGTGTGTGTGTGTGTGTGTGTGTGTGCGCGTGCGTGTGTGAGTCTGTTTGGGTTTACATGTGTATAAATCTGTCTGTGTGAGTCTCTGTGTGTGTGTGTGTGTGTGTGTGTGTGTGTCTGCGTGAGTCTGTCTGTGTTTGTGTGTGTGTGTGTGTGTGTGTGTGTGCGCGTGCATGTGTGAGTCTGTGTGGGTTTACATGTGTGTAAATCTGTGTCTTTGTGAGCCACTGTGTGAGTGTGTGTGTGTGTGTGTGTGTGTGTTTGTATATGTTTGTGTGAATTTCTGTGTCTGTACATGCAACAAATGCCCATCAAACAATCAAAGTTCCTTTTGTTTAAAGGAAAGTCCATATTTGCCTCTGATGAATTAGCTCATGTAATTCAGTGATATTTAAAAATTAAATTAAAGAAATTAAAGAAAAAGTCTACAATCTAAAATGGTATTTAAAAACATATTTGATTTACTTCAGTTTTTCTTATTCTTCCAATATCCTGAGCAAAACTTCCTAAATTAAACAACATTTTTGGTCAGAATTTCCAGTGTTCTGAAAACTGTTTGCTCTGTTTTCTGCACTCATCTATTGGTCTGTGTAGTAGACTGGTGGAAAAATAAACAAGATGTTGAAGTTTATGATTATGTTCATTGATTCATTCATCATTCAAACTTAAATTAATATTTCTCATGTTAAATATTGAAATGCGATTAAAATGCAATTAATTTTGATTAATTAATCACAAAGCTCTGACGGTAAAAATGATACATACCTGATACATAGATCTATATAGATAGAAATATACATCTATATACATCTATGAACCTGCGCGAATGGTGGAGGCGTTTATACTAGCCGCGTCACATTCTTTGTAGTTTTGTCCGAAACGATATGATGTGGTAGTATAAAGAAACACCCCTCAAAAAAAGGGGAATGAACATTTACCTGCCGAATTTTAATGTTGCTTTGTGTTTCAGGTTTGAAAAGTGCTGGAATTTAGGCTAAAGTACTTGAAAATGTTGAAATTGTAACTACTTCGTTTCACAACAAATATCTGTCTGACTGAATAGTTCTCTTGTGTTACGTTAACAAATACGAGCCTCTTGTAATTCCAGGACGAAACATGAGAGAACGTGAAGACGTTAAGATTGGGCGTTTTGAAAATAAACCACCATTAAATAATGTGATAAAAAAGCAAATTATTTCGAATCATTACGAGTATATGTATAAATATTTAACTTATTTAAGTTTATCGTTCTGGGAAATATTGAACTGGACCTTGAAAGTGACGTACAAGTGTTTTAATTCCACCTTATAAATGTGTATGTACCCTGCAAACGTGACTTTGTTCATTGTGCTGAGGAGCGGCGCGCGCGCGAAGTTACAAAATTCGAGAGGTGCACGAGCTCGCGAATCGACAGCGCGCGAGACCCTCGCGCATGGGCATAGCCACCGCGATTACGTAATTTTATAAAAACCAGTATAAAAGTATAAGTAAAGTATAGAAAGTATAAGAAAGTATAAACCAGGCTTAAGAGTTTTTTCACGGACACTCACGCCGGTCGCGACGCAACCTTCCAAGCTTGTTTTACTTTCAAGCTCTGCGCCCCCCCTGCAATAGCTCGGGGGCACGCCCCCCATTTTGGGAACCACTGCATTAAAGAATGTGTCTGTATACATTAGAGACCGTGTTTGTGTCGATTAGAGACTGTGTCTGTGTAAATTAGAGACTGTGTCTGTATAGATTAGAGACTGTAGATTAGAGACCGTGTCTTATGCAGATGAGATCAAATCAAATGTATTTGTATAGCGCTTTTCACAACACATGTTGTCACATTAGAGACTGTGTCTGTGTACATTAGAGACTGTGTCTGTGTACATTAGAGACTGTGTCTATACATTAGATACTGTGTATGTGTAGATTAGAGACTGTCTGTATACATTACAGACTGTGTCTGTGTAAATTAGAGACTGTCTGTGTAAATTAGAGACTGTCTGTATACATTACAGACTGTGTAAGGCTGAACCTGTTATACCAGCTGCTTCACTCTTTGTTCTGTGTCTTTGGGCTGGTCTCACATTGGATTTGTAATGTATTTCCTATTCGTGTCGCCCCATGGTCTCATTTATATTATGCAAATGAGAGCATGCTGACTGAACTCCATTATTTTTCATCCATTTCTGAGATTCCTTTAATCTTTCCATTTGGGGTTTAATTGTGTGTGTGTGTGGGGGGGGGGGGTTTAATTGTGTGCTCTGTAGGCTGTTGTGGAGAACTCACGTGTGGGCGTCACGACTGGAGCTATGATGAGGACTGAAATCAGCACCAGCTGAGGTTTTTTAACAACCTGGCAGAAGTCAGTGTCTGAAGTTGCGATGTGTTTGTGTGTGTGTGTGTGTGTGTGTGTGTGTGTGTGTGTGTGTGTGTGTGCGCGTGCCTCCTCCCTGTGTGTGATTCTTTTGTAGTCTGACATTACCATTGTTGTGAAGTAACTGTGAAATGTGGTGGAATAGTAAGTTAATAGGAAGTTAGAGCTGAGATGAGAGTGAGTTGGAGTTGGAGTGTGTGTGTGTGTGTGTGTGGGCAATGACGGGTGGTTGAGTTGGAGCTGTAGGATCAGCAGGAGAGTGAGAGTTTAACTACCACACACACACACGGTCACACACACACACACACACACACGCTCACACACACACACTCACACACACACACACGCTCACACAGTCACACACACAAACGGTCACACACACACACGCTCACACACACATACACACACACACACACACACACACAGAGTGCAGCTGTACGCCCCAGTGTGCTAGCAGGCTGTGTGTGTCTGATCAGTCTGCCCGTCTGCTTCTCTCAGAACACCTGAAGGCCTCTCTGGAGAAATACATGGTCCACGTCCCTAAAGTCCGCATCCTTCGTACCAAGAAGCGGGAGGGGCTTATCCGCACCAGGCTGCTGGGGGCGGCAGCGGCTAAGGGCGAGGTCATCACCTTCCTGGACTCACACTGTGAGGCCAACGTCAACTGGCTGCCCCCATTACTGGGTAAGGATTCAGTTCAGCTGGGTAAGGATTCAGTTCAGCGGGGTAAGGATTCAGTTCAGCGGGGTAAGGATTCAGTTCAGCTACGTAAAGATTCAGTTCAGCTGGGTAAGGAATCAGTTCAGCTGGGTAAGGATTCAGTTCAGCTGGGTAAGGATTCAGTTTAGCTAGGTAAAGATTCAGTTCACCGGGGTAAAGATTCAGTTCAGCGGGGTAAGGATTCAGTTCAGCTACGTAAAGATTCAGTTCAGCTGGGTAAGGATTCAGTTCAGCTGGGTAAGGATTCAGTTCAGCTAGGTAAAGATTCAGTTCAGCTAGGTAAAGATTCAGTTCAGCTGGGTAAAGATTCAGTTCAGCTACGTAAAGATTCAGTTCAGCTGGGTAAGGATTCAGTTCAGCTAGGTAAAGATTCAGTTCAGCTGGGTAAGGCTTCAGTTCAGCTGGGTAAAGATTCAGTTCAGCTAAGTAAAGATTCAGTTCAGCTGGGTAAGGATTCAGTTCAGCTAGGTAAAGATTCAGTTCAGCTAGGTAAAGATTCAGTTCAGCTAGGTAAAGATTCAGTTCAGCTACGTAAAGATTCAGTTCAGCTAGGTAAAGATTCAGTTCAGCTGGGTATGGCTTCAGTTCAGCTGGGTAAAGATTCAGTTCAGCTGGGTAAGGATTCAGTTCAGCTGGGTAAAGATTCAGTTCAACTGGGTAAGGATTCAGTTCAACTGGGTAAGGATTCAGTTCAGCTGGGTAAAGATTCAGTTCAGCTGGGTAAGGATTCAGTTCAGCTAGGTAAAGATTCAGTTCAACTGGGTAAAGATTCAGTTCAACTGGGTAAGGATTCAGTTCAGCTGGGTAAGGATTCAGTTCAGCTGGGTAAAGATTCAGTTCAACTGGGTAAGGATTCAGTTCAACTGGGTAAGGATTCAGTTCAGCTGGGTAAAGATTCAGTTCAGCTGGGTAAGGATTCAGTTCAGCTAGGTAAAGATTCAGTTCAACTGGGTAAAGATTCAGTTCAACTGGGTAAGGATTCAGTTCAACTGGGTAAGGATTCAGTTCAACTGGGTAAGGATTCAGTTCAGCTGGGTAAGGATTCAGTTCAGCTAGATAAGGATTCAGTTCAGCTGGGTAAGGATTCAGTTCAACTGGGTAAGGATTCAGTTCAGCTGGGTAAAGATTCAGTTCAGCTAGGTAAAGATTCAGTTCAGCTAGGTAAAGATTCAGTTCAGCTGGGTAAAGATTCAGTTCATGTTACTTTGCTTTCTTACTCCTGCACAAGTTCATTTCCATTTTGAATGCTTCTGTTTTCAGATCGCATCGCCCATAACCGGAAGACGATCGTGTGCCCGATGATTGATGTGATAGATCATGACAACTTTGGCTATGAGACCCAGGCAGGCGACGCCATGCGGGGTGCCTTCGACTGGGAGATGTACTACAAACGCATCCCCATTCCCTCCCAACTACAGAAGGACGACCCCAGTGAACCTTTTGAGTAAGAACAGCAGGACGTCAGGACAACACAGTGACTAACTAAGGGCAGTCATGGTCTGGTGTAGGGCTGAACGATTTTGGAAAATAATCTAATTGCAATTTTTTATCTATAAATTGCGATTGTGATTTAAAATCGCGATTTTTTTCCATTGTTCCACTTCAGGCCTGTGGTTGGCGCCAGAGCGAACTACTAACTTTTTAGTCTAAGACGCTCAATGCGTGAGAGTTGGCAACCCTGCAGGTATAGCAACTTGGCTAAAATATGTGCGTGAGGGCATTTGGTAGCGCATATCCAGTGTGTTTAACAAAGCCATGAAGCCGGGCTTGTTCACTACATTAACGGACATCATGTCTTTCACTATGAACTCCGTTACTGCCCGAGTTATTTCAGCGTGCTGCTTCGAATTACATCCATAAGGAGTTACACTTTCAAACGGTTCGGTCAGTGAACCCTGTCTGCTGGACCGCGGTCAAGCTATCCGTGCTTTCGCGATTCATCCGCGCTTTAAATCTTATTGCGCCTATATGCGTGATTTTACGGTATTTTGCTGCTCACCGCATACTAAAGCTGTATAAGCGCAGAGAAACACTTTTGCATATTTGAAAGAGGCAGCACTGGTCGTTGGCATTTTAGCCTTACAAATATCATACGAGGCTTTGTGGTGTTTTTTTTTTATGCTGAAGAAGGTTTGTAGTGTTACCTCGCGTCGTAGCAACAGTAGCAAGGCACGTTTTGCAGGGTACCTGACGTTGAGCAGCATCTTTTTAAAAGCCAAAGTAATTTCACACAACTGATGTGCTGCCCCTCTTTGGTATTAGACTTTCAGTTGTGTCAGCTTCTGTCGAGCCTGAAGCCATTGTGCAACAAGTTAAAGTGCGCTGTGTTAACTTCACTTCTCCACCTTTCTGCCTCCTGCTCGGGTTTGCTCCGTTCGTCCTCGGCTCGGCTCGCTCCCAAGTCACGTGACCAGTTTAAATCGCAGCCTGTGCGATTAGACAATCGCGTTTTAAAAAATCGCGAAATTATCGCAAATGCAATTAATCGTTCAGCCCTAGTCTGGTGGTAGGGAACTGGTCTTGTGACCGGAGGGTCGTGGGTTTCATTCCCAGACCTGAGGCCATGACTGAGGTGCCCCTAAGCAAGGCACCTGAATGCAGGTCCTGCAGAGCTGTTAGCCACACTGCAGGATATTTTTACAACAGTTAAGAGTATGACAGTGAAGGATTAAGAAAATTCATGTATCCCAAATTACACAAATCGCAAATCTTACACATTTAAGGAAATTCAGTTAAAAGCATAGATGAAGTCATGCTCTGTGTCTAGAGATTTGGTAGTGACAGTTTTGTGCCTGTGTGCTGTTCGCCGTGGTCATGTACTAATGGTCCTTACACCCAGACTGATGCAGTGAAGAAAAACATAAAGTGCTTAACATAAATATGAGCATGAATGCATAAATGTACCGAGCTGCCAGTGATGAGTTAAGAGCCCTGGGGTGATATAAAGAGTGAGCGTGTAGTAGTGTAGTATTGGTGTGTGTGCTGTAGTATTGGTGTGTGTGCTGTAGTAGTGGTGTGTGTGCTGTAATAGTGGTGTGAGTGCTGTAATAGTGGTGCGAGCTGTAGTAGTGGTGTGTGTGCTGTAGTAGTGGTGTGTGTGCTGTAATAGTGGTGTGTGCTGTAGTAGTGGTGTGTGCTGTAGTAGTGGTGTGTGTGCTGTAGTAGTGGTGTGTGTGCTGTAATAGTGGTGTGTGTGCTGTAGTAGTGGTGTGTGTGCTGTAGTAGTGGTGTGTGCTGTAGTAGTGGTGTGAGCTGTAGTAGTGGTGTGTGTGCTGTAATAGTGGTGTGTGTGCTGTAATAGTGGTGTGTGTGCTGTAGTAGTGGTGTGTGTGTGCTCTAGTAGTGGTGTGTGTGCTCTAGTAGTGGTGTGTGTGCTCTTGTAGTGGTGTGTGTGCTGTAGTAGTGGTGTGTGTGCTGTAGTAGTGGTGTGTGTGCTGTAGTAGTTGTGTGTGCTGTAATAGTGGTGTGTGGGCTGTAGTAGTAGTTTTGTGTGCTGTAGTAGTGGTGTGTGTGCTGTAGTAGTGGTGTGTGAGCTGTAATAGTGGTGTGTGAGCTGTAATAGTGGTGTGTGGGCTGTAGTAGTAGTTTTGTGAGCTGTAGTAGTAGTTTTGTGAGCTGTAGTAGTGTTGTGTGTGCTGTAATAGTGGTGTGTGCTGTAATAGTGGTGTGTGGGCTGTAGTAGTAGTTTTGTGGGCTGTAGTAGTGGTGTGTGTGCTGTAGTAGTGGTGTGTGGGCTGTAGTAGTGGTGTGTGGGCTGTAGTAGTAGTTTTGTGAGCTGTAGTAGTGTTGTGTGTGCTGTAGTAGTGGTGTGTGTGCTGTAATAGTGGTGTGTGAGCTGTAGTAGTGGTGTGTGAGCTGTAGTAGTGATGTGTGTGCTGTAATAGTGGTGTGTGGGCTGTAGTAGTAGTTTTGTGTGCTGTAGTAGTAGTTTTGTGTGCTGTAGTAGTAGTTTTGTGAGCTGTAGTAGTAGTTTTGTGGGCTGTAGTAGTAGTTTTGTGTGCTGTAGTAGTGGTGTGTGCTGTAGTAGTAGTTTTGTGGGCTGTAGTAGTAGTTTTGTGTGCTGTAGTAGTGGTGTGTGTGCTGTAGTAGTGGTGTGTGTGCTGTAGTAGTGGTGTGTGCTGTAGTAGTAGTTTTGTGTGCTGTAGTAGTGGTGTGTGTGCTGTAGTAGTGGTGTGTGCTGTAGTAGTAGTTTTGTGAGCTGTAGTAGTGGTGTGTGTGCTGTAGTAGTGGTGTGTGCTGTAGTAGTGGTGTGTGCTGTAGTAGTGGTGTGTGTGCTGTAGTAGTAGTTTTGTGAGCTGTAGTAGTGGTGTGTGAGCTGTAGCAGTGGTGTGTGCTGTAGTAGTGGTGTGTGTGCTGTAGTAGTGGTGTGCAGACCAAACGCTCAGTTACATTTGATTTAAATGAATTGAGTGTTCAGGCATTAAGGGTCTTTTGGGCTTTTCACCTGATTGACGGCCATGTTCTGACTCTCTTTCAGGTCTCCTGTAATGGCAGGAGGGCTGTTTGCTGTGGACAGGAAGTGGTTTTGGGAACTAGGAGGATATGACATGGGGCTGGAGATCTGGGGAGGAGAACAGTATGAGATCTCATTTAAGGTATGTTTACAAAACATCTAAGTGGACTTTGATCCACACACACACACACATTTGAACACAGTGCTGGTAATGGAGTGGATAGGTCAGTGCTGGTCTATGTAATGCAGGTCTATGTAGTGATGGTCTGTGTAGTGGAGGGGGTCAGTGATAGTCTATATAGTGGAGGAGGTCAGTGATAGTCTATATAGTGTTGGTCTATAATGGGGAGGGATCAATTCTGTGGCACACACACAGAAATACACACACACACACACACACACACACAATCACTCTCAGTGCTCCTACCACATCCTCAGACTTTTCCCATGAAATATCACATTTTCTGTGAAATGCAGGAATATTTCTTTGAGCCATAACAGCACACACACACACACACATACACACATATACACACACACCAGTGGCGGATGCTGGTCTTTCAAGGAGGGGAAGCTCAATTTCGGATTGAGTGATAGAAGTCAGTCTCCAAACACAAGCAGCTACAACAAAAACCACCAGAAATAGTCGCTAGTCGTTTTTAATGAAGAAAATGCTGCTAAGAAGATTAGGAAAATCTCCGGTTCAACTCAGAACAGAATGAAAATTTTTAAAAATTAAAATTAAATGCTCCCGCGGAGGTATACACCAAAAGTTAGCTGATTCGCTCATTTCGCTGTCAATCAAAAAGGGATTCGGCCTCAGACAGATCATCCAATCATCATGCAGAAGCTGAACGTCCGGGCCAGCCGAGGCCAGCCCACTGCCCCATAGACCCCCAGAGACGCTGAGCGTCCGATGGGCGGGACAAAGCCCAGCATTCATCCAATGGCTCGTCTCGTTTCGCTGCACTCTTTGCTTCGCTATTGAACTTTGTAGACGCTCAGCGTCCACACCGTTTAAAGCACCGTGAAGCTGTGGGACTGAGTGAGAGGAAAGCCGCTGAACAAAAGTTGAGCGCGTTGTAGCGCATATTTAATCAATGACATGTACACACAACAGTTTATGTTTGATCTCTTATTTTTTTACATTTTAGGGGAAGCTGAGCTTCCCTTGCAGACTTAAAGCAATCGCCACTGACACACACACACACATACACATACACACACACTCACACACAAACACTCTCATGCACACACACTTTTTAATTTGAAATCTAGCTTTAATATATCTTAAAATTAGTAACAAGTAACTTGATCGATTCATTTTAACTTTTAAATGTTTCAGTTGTCTGTAATGCTGTCATGACCCTGGGGGCGTCTATCATATGGTATAACAGTCATATGGTATAACAGTGATTTGGTATAACTGTGATATGGTATAACAGTGATTTGGTATAACTGTGATATGATATAATAGTGATTTGGTATAACTGTGATATGGTATAATAGTGATTTGGTATAACTGTGATATGGTATAATAGTGATTTGGTATTACTGTGATATGGTATAATAGTGATTTGGTATTACTGTGATATGGTATAATAGTGATTTGGTATAACTGTGATATGGTATAATAGTGATTTGTTATAATACTGATATGGAAGTGGAGTACTGGGAGTGTTCTCTGTGTGTGAGTGTGTGTGCGTGAGTGTGAGTGCGCATGTGTGAGTGCGCGCGTGTGTGTGTGTGTGTGTGTGTGAGTGCGCGTGTGTGAGTGCGTGTGTGTGTGTGTGTGTGTGTGCGTGAGTGCTGACAACTGACAGCAGTACTAAAAGAGAAGGCTGGAGAGGGCATTAGAGTGTATGTAAATGTTGTAGGACATGTGTCTGTGTATGATATGAGGAAATCATATCATCCTTTAACCTGTACACCTGCATGTAAACCATCAGCTGGGGTGTCCAGGTGTTATTTATGAGCAGGTGTGATGCTGGGTGCTCCGCCCTCTTCTGCCCTCTCCAGGTGTGGATGTGTGGGGGACGCATGGAGGACGTCCCCTGTTCCAGGGTGGGACACATTTACAGGAAGTACGTGCCCTACAAAGTACCCGGAGGAGTCAGCCTGGCACGGGTGAGTTCAAAGTGCCCGGAGGAGTCAGCCTGGCACGGGTGAGTTCAAAGTGCCTGGAGGAGTCAGCCTGGCACGGATGAGTTCAAAGTGCCCGGAGGAGTCAGCCTGGCACGGGTGAGTTCAAAGTGCCCGGAGGAGTCAGCCTGGCACGGGTGAGTTCAAAGTGCCCGGAGGAGTCAGCCTGGCACGGGTGAGTTCAGGAAGTACGTGCCCTACAAAGTACCCGGAGGAGTCAGCCTGGCACGGGTGAGTTCAAAGTGCCCGGAGGAGTCAGCCTGGCACGGGTGAGTTCAAAGTGCCCGGAGGAGTCAGCCTGGCACGGGTGAGTTCAAAGTGCCTGGAGGAGTCAGCCTGGCACGGATGAGTTCAAAGTGCCCGGAGGAGTCAGCCTGGCACGGGTGAGTTCAAAGTGCCCGGAGGAGTCAGCCTGGCACGGGTGAGTTCAAAGTGCCCGGAGGAGTCAGCCTGGCACGGGTGAGTTCAAAGTGCCCGGAGGAGTCAGCCTGGCACGGGTGAGTTCAAAGTGCCCGGAGGAGTCAGCCTGGCACGGGTGAGTTCAAAGTACCCGGAGGAGTCAGCCTGGCACGGGTGAGTTCAAAGTGCCCGGAGGAGTCAGCCTGGCACGGGTGAGTTCAAAGTGCCCGGAGGAGTCAGCCTGGCACGGGTGAGTTCAAAGTACCCGGAGGAGTCAGCCTGGCACGGGTGAGTTCAAAGTGCCCGGAGGGGTCAGCCTGGCACGGGTGAGTTCAAAGTGCTCGGAGGGGTCAGCCTGGCACGGGTGAGTTCAAAGTGCCCGGAGGAGTCAGCCTGGCACGGGTGAGTTCAAAGTGCCCATAGGGGTCAGCCTGGCACGGGTGAGTCCATCCTGCTGGCGCGAAGATCTGAGGTGGAGACGCAGCTTTGGCCCACAGAGCAGATGTGTGAACGCTAATGTACCAACATGGGCTTCAGCGGTGTTCTCAGATGTTTCATATCTGAAATAATACTCTTTTTCTGTTATTATTGAACTGCAAGCTTGAATACACACACACACAAATGTACACACACATGCATACACACAGAGACTCAAGTTTATGCAAACATACACAAATGCTTGCACACAGTTATTCATGTAAACGCACACACACGTTTACATATGCACATGTTTGCATACACACATGCATCCAGACAGCTGGTGTGTCTACATAGCTGACATAGCTGACACATCATTGATGTGACTGTGTGATCTGACAGTGTGATCTGTTTATCTCACGCCCTGCACAACTCTGCTGTCTGCTCTCTGAGAAATGAGTTGTCTACAAACAAAACAAACCTGCTGTGCATTTGATAACAGCCCACTTGGTGAGTGATGTTTGCAGAGTATTACAGTGTGGCGTAGAGTATTACAGTGTGGCGTAGAGTATTACAGTGTGGCGTAGGGTATTACAGTGTGGCATAGGGTATTACAGTGTGGCGTAGAGTACTACAGTGTGGCGTAGAGTACTACAGTGTGGCGTAAAGTACTACAGTGTGGCGTAGAGTACTACAGTGTGGCGTAGAGTACTACAGTGTGGCGTAGAGTACTACAGTGTGGCGTAAAGTACTACAGTGTAATGTAGAGTATGACAGTGTGGCATAGAGTACTACAGTGTGGCGTAAAGTATTACAGTGTGGCGTAGAGTACTACAGTGTGGCGTAAAGTATTACAGTGTGGCGTAAAGTACTACAGTGTGGCGTAGAGTACTAGTGTGGTGTAAAGTATTACAGTGTGGCATAGAGTACTACAGTGTGGTGTAAAGTATTACAGTGTGGCGTAGAGTACTACAGTGTGGCGTAAAGTATTACAGTGTGGCGTAGTACTACAGTGTGGTGTAAAGTATTACAGTGTGGCGTAGAGTACTACAGTGTGGTGTAAAGTATTACAGTGTGGCATAGAGTACTACAGTGTGGCGTAAAGTATTACAGTGTGGTGTAAAGTATTACAGTGTGGCGTAGAGTACTACAGTGTGGCGTAAAGTATTACAGTGTGGCGTAGAGTACTACAGTGTGGTGTAGATCGGCCACAAGACTCTGTGTGGTTCAGTTTCCTTGTAGATGTTGTTCCTTGAGGTCTCAGAGGTAATTTTGTCCACTCTTTCTTTCCACACTGGGGGAGGGACTTGTAGTTCAGCTCACGTTGTATATGGCAGGAATGTTAATGAATTTGGAGTTAATGGACTCCATTGTTGATTTGTCTGAATGAAATTCCATTTTGAAAGGGCCTTTCAGGGAAGTCACTCCAGTTTCCCCAGCTGGGACTGTGGAGCGATGCCTGCTGTGATCTACACGACCTGTGAGGGGTTCTGCTGTAGCAGTGTTGGGTTCTGCTGTAGCAGTGTTGGGTTCTGCTGTAGCAGTGTTGGGTTCTGCTGTAGCAGTGTTTGGTTCTGCTGTAGCAGTGTTGGGTTCTTCTGCTGTAGCAGTGTTGGGTTCTGCTGCTCTAGCAGTGTTGGGTTCTGCTGCTCTAGCAGTGTTGGGTTCTGCTGTAGCAGTGTTTGGTTCTGCTGTGGCAGTGTTGGGTTCTGCTGCTGTAGCAGTGTTGGGTTCTGCTGCTGTAGCAGTGTTGGGTTCTGCTGCTCTAGCAGTGTTGGGTTCTGCTGCTCTAGCAGTGTTGGGTTCTGCTGCTCTAGCTGTGTTGGGTTCTGCTGCTCTAGCAGTGTTGGGTTCTGCTGCTGTAGCAGTGTTGGGTTCTGCTGTAGCAGTGTTGGGTTCTGCTGCTCTAGCAGTGTTGGGTTTTGCTGCTGTAGCAGTGTTGGGTTCTGCTCTAGCAGTGTTGGGTTCTGCTGCTCTAGCAGTGTTGGGTTCTGCTCTAGCAGTGTTGGGTTCTGCTGCTGTAGCAGTGTTGGGTTCTGCTGCTGTAGCAGTGTTGGGTTCTGCTCTAGCAGTGTTGGGTTCTGCTGCTGTAGCAGTGTTGGGTTCTGCTGCTGTAGCAGTGTTGGGTTCTGCTGCTGTAGCAGTGTTGGGGCTTTACTACTGCGCTGAGTGGGACCAGCATGCATTGTGCCTGGCCCTGTATGGAGAGGACCAGGGGCAGTGAGTGTGTAGTCCTGGGGAAGGATGGGGTTGGGGTGGGGGTTTGATTTAGGAATAGACTTAAGATTCAGGACTAGGTTTAGGGTTTAGGACAGGGGTACTCAACTGGCGGACCGCTGTCCGGATCCGGACCCGAACGCAGTCCTGTCCGGACTCAATCTCATTGCTGATTAACTGGATACGGACCAAAAAAAAACCGGAGCATTTATTTCAGGGCTATTGAAAAAACACTCCGTCACGAGTGTTACGTTTGCGCCCCCCCCCCCCCCCCCCCCCCCCCCCCCCCCAACAACTTACGTTCGCCGCCCCCGCCGCACCGGACCTCGGGTCACAGGTATCTGCCAAAATTGGACCGTGGACTAATTTAGTTGAGTACGCCTGGTTTAGGGTTTTAGGGTAGGGATATCATTGGATCGCTTACAGAAGCCACTCCTATTCTTCAAGCCACTCCCCCTCAGTGTCTCTGGTTTTCCCCACAGAATCTCAAACGGGTTGCTGAAGTGTGGATGGACGAGTACGCCGAGTACATTTACCAGCGTCGGCCTGAGTATCGCCACCTGTCTGCGGGGGACGTAACTGCACAGAAGGAACTGAGGAGCCGGCTGAACTGTGAGAGCTTTAAGTGGTTCATGAAGGAGGTGGCGTGGGACCTGCCCAAACACTACCCACCTGTGGAGCCCCCTGCTGGCGCCTGGGGAGAGGTGCGCCATACCCTACAGAACCCACAAATTACCAACCCAACACTAACCCTACCCTAACCCAACACTAACCCTACCCTAACACTAACCAAAACCAACCCTAATCCAACACTAACCAACACTAACCCACCCGAACACTAACACTAACCCAACACTAACACTAATCCTAACAGACCATTGTTTCACTGTTTAGCATTCAGTCAGACCTCAAAGAAAAATACTTCTATTTAAATTTCTGTTGCCACTGACTACTAAATTATATGTTGAAATGCTATATTTAGTAGTCAGTGGTATATGCTGTATAAAAATGAGTGTGTGTGTTTCTCCAGTTGCGTAATGCTGGCAGTGGTCTCTGCATGGAGAGTAAACACTTCTCCTCAGGTTCGCCTCTTCGCCTGGAGACGTGTGTGAAGGGGGGAGGAGAGACAGCTTGGAGTCATGGACAGGTGACCAACCTAACACCACACACACACTCACACATTACACACATACACACACATATTACACACACACACACACACACACACACACATTACACAAATACACACACATATTACACACACACACACACACACACA